>NC_081524.1:12618426-12918426 GCF_030273125.1 Centropristis striata
AATGTAAAATATTCAGTGAACTTGTTTGAGTTTATAACTATAAGTAGGCTACTTTTATTTCATAAACCTCCGTCGCTGCGTATTTCTTTAATATGTCTATATTGCCCCTATTGTTAATTGTAACGGTGCACTTTGCTAATAAAGCTGAGTTTAGAGGGTGAAAAAATCCTCTTTTTGGCCGTATTGCGCCCTTCGGTGTCGTAAACTCTGAAGGCGAGTCTTCTGAATCGGGTATATATTAGGGCGTGGTATTTAAATGACGCTTGTTTCGAGCCGCCACATTTATCAACAGCCGATCATTCTTACACTGTGATTGGCGAGATACGATCGTTTGATAAATCACACGTGGACCCTGTCGTAAGACCAAATATACACTCGGATCTGCGCTCGTTTCTACGCTCGCTTGATAAATGAGGGCCACTGTTTTTCTCTTAATGGGACCACAATTTACAAAATGAACATCATGCTGTATTGAAGAAGACTTTAAGCTAACAAATGGGACCATAAACTCATTATAAAAATGTTTTTTGAGCCAATAAATAAAGTGAGAAGTCGGGTCATTTTCTCAAACACTTCTATACAACCGGATTTCTTTTTGTAGCCAGAGGAGTCGCCCCCTGCTGGCCCTTAGAAAGACTGCAGGTTTAAGGCACTTTGCATTGACTTACCAGACCTTCTACATGAAAAACATAAAGCACATTAATGCACCGTATGTTTGTTCATTTAGTAATGTGGCCAACAACTTGATGCACACACAGCACTTGAAAAGAACAGAGCCATCATTCATGTTATTAGTAACACCTGCTATTTTATTACTATAAGTAAAAATGTCTAGTCTTATTAAAGCTCTGTTGAATAAAGCATACATTCAGATCGTCAGACTTTCCTTTCAACCTCAAACATCTTAAATTTAATTAACATAACCAACCACATCCATACATTTTAAAGTGATACATCCCTTTGATTTGGTAATTGAAAGACAGTTCTGAAGTTCTGCAAACACCAGCCTCAAGAAAACCAAAAAAGGAGGCGTCTCTTTGTAGTGAAGCACAGAGAAGCTTTCTGATCATCGTGCTGCAGAGAAAAACAAAAACTTCCTAGAGCTGCCTGCCTTCAAGTAATGTAGGTTAAATGAGTGCTGCACTCATTATATAGCCATTTAATGCATGAGATATTTATCCCTGGCCTGAAGTATTTGTTTTTAAACTGTTCCATGACAAGCTAAAAAGTTCATTATTTATACAGTGTCATATTTGTGCAAGGTGTTGAGAGTTAATTTGATTAGCAATCAACAAAATGGATGAGCGTTGCTTGACTGCAGGGTGATATGATTAGATGCGAAACAGTAATTTGTTATCGCGAAATTACCTGAGGACGGACTAATCTGAATTGAGTTAATCATCAAATCCACTTAACAATAAAAGAATAACATGTTTAATCTTACAGGGAGTGTTTGTCACATTACGGCAAACAAGCTTTCACTCTGATTTACAGTGTTGATTCCACTCACAGATGTAGTAGTACTCCTGTCCGACGTGGAACTCGTAGCCCAGCGAGAAGGCGCTGTAGCGCTGGAACTTCTCGGAGAACTTGATGGGTGCGTGGGGGGCGTGGGGCCGGTTGCACTCCCACCTCTTGAAGCCCAGCTGGGGGTCGCAGTTCCTGTAGCCGCGGTAGCTGACCATGTAGAGGATGTACTGCTCGCCGGTGCCCACCATGCGCTGGCTGTCGTTGTAATGAGGGCAGTAGATGTCCAAGTAGTCGTTGACGTTCACCTGCATTGTGTAGCCCTCCCTACGCAGACTGGACACACACAGAGAGAGAGAGAGAAACAGTCAGAATGAGTAGAAAGCTGCAGGATAGATACCTCAGAATGAGACTAATTAAAGGTGTTTCATTTAGACATAAAAATAATTGCGTCTTATGAATCTTTTACAGGCAATTTCTAACTAACTAGAGCCAACAGATCATAATTGGACATGTTTTTGATTGTTCCCACACAAATAGTTTGCATAATTTGCAGGGAAATAAACAGTTTTCTGTTTTTTCAGGCAGTCATTGTCTAAACTGCCCCGGGAAACTAATAAAAAAGTATTAACCTTGCACTTCACAAATGAATAAAAATAAATATTATTTAAAAAGTGCATTGAATGCAGCTCACAGTGCTTAAAAAACACAACATAAATAAATGAAATATATATAAAATACACTACTTTTATGTGCAAAACAGGACAAACAGTATCATTTTGCTTTTTATAGTGTATTTAAAAACAATGTAATTTCAAAAGTGAAAACTTTGCAAACACATTACACAGAATATTTTAGTATTTTAGCTTAAATTGTGGCACTAATAATTTAATATGTTCACACTGAGTACACACAGACACACACACAGACACACACACACACGGAGCTGCACTATTTTGACATAGTTAGCATGAAGTTCCACATTTAACAAATAAGAATGCTGTTATTTGGCTCCCAATTATGTGTGTAATATTTTAAGATACACATTTTTGGGGCCTCAACACATCACTTCATCAATTCAAAGTCAATATAACACCTCACATCATTATAAGGTCTGCTGTGTGTCGGATGCATTAATTTTCAGCATGAACGTTCACCCGGGGTCAAACAAATCTTAGTTTGAGAGTTATTGAGTTATTAATAACACAAAGCAGGTGTGTGTGCGTTAAAGTGTGTGTGTGTATTCGTGGCTGCAGGGCTGCTGCATGCAGAGAATGCGGAGCTGGCTCTTCAGTATGGGCTGAAGGCCCCAGGGCCACAGCTCCTTCTCCTGGTGTCAGCGCAGCGTTGTCCCCTAACCCCAGTGCTCGTACATCAACCTGAGCGCAACGTTGCGCTCACGTCAGCCGTCAACGTCCTGGCCACGTTTCTCCCACCCCAAAGCTCATATATCAGCGTCAACCCCAAAAAAGACTCGGCTTGACAGGAAGATAAGGTCTGAATCTGTGTCTGGGAGTGTATGTGTGTGTAGTTTGTGTGACAAAGTGAAATAGATTCTTTCCTGACATCCAAAAGCCGTCTTTTTCTCCCCATCACAGACACGGGCCCATATCTGTGTGACAGAGACAGGTTGCAGTTGTAAATCATACACACGCCGATGAGCATGTGTGCGCACACACACACACTCACTCACTGAGACGTTAGAGTGGTGACATCATAAAATCACAAGGGGGCAGCAGTGTGTCATCCTCAGCCTGACGCTGCCTCTCTCTTTGCCAGTTCTAGGTCATGTCTCAGGGGGGATTATTATTCAATTATTAAATGAAGATCGAAACACTGTTCCCAATGTCTCCCTCTCTCCATCACTTCTTACCGCTCTTTTCAAATCCTTCCTGAATTTGTCTTTCTCCCCCTGCTCTCCATTCCCCCCATCTCTTCCTTTCAGACTAACATGAACGCAAGATTAATTGTTCAACATTCATCCTTTGCTCTCTCCCTCCTCTCCTCTGCTCTCCACTCCTCACTTTCTCTCATTACATCATTTACTAGCCTACAGAGGGTATTAGTGGCAGAAAAAAAGCGTAAAATGCTTCAAGGGAACTATATTTATAGTGAATGCAAAAGAGAGAGCGAGAGAGAGAGAAAGAACACAAGTGAGGGATGAGTTTAGTTCCACCAGGGAGGCGTGAATGCAAATTGAGTAAAAGAGAAGAGAGAGCCAGACAGAAAAAAAAAAAAGGAGGCGGTCGGAGAATTTTACACCAAAGAAAAAGCAAGTTCTCCGAGATGAAGGGATAATGGCAGAAAAGAAAGAGAGAAAAATGAGGGGGAGGGCAACTCGGAGCATCTTGAGTAATCTGAAAGTAATTCACTTCTCTAACATAAAAGCTGGATTTAGGATTCCCTCTCTGTATGTATGTGTGTGTGTGTGTGTGTGTGTGTGTGTGTGTGTGTGTGTATGTCTATGCGTAAACCTGCACCTGCTTAGGAATGTGTGTGCATTTCTATGTGACACCAAAGCATCTCACCTGCCAACCTTTTGTAGTTGAGTGACATCTTCAGGGGGTGTGTCACACACGTACACACATAGAATACACAAAAATGGGCTGATTTACAATAAGTGTTTCTTAGCAGCAACTCAGTTTCATATAAAATGTGCATGAGAATCCTTGAGTGTTACAATAATCTGTCTAAGACCACATTATGCTTAAATTTCAGGCTGTGAATAATCAGAAGATAGACAACAGAAGAGTGACATTGTGTTGAAGAGAGCATGTTTTTCGGGTTTGACGTCATTAAAAGCAAGATTTTTAATCATACCTCTGCTGCAGCGAGTGACTAGAAATGGAGAAAAAACCCTGTACAGCATAATGCAATCCAATGCAACAGTCTTGGACTGACTTTGAGCTCCCTTCTGACACACGGGATCTGTTCTGACCTTCAAATATCGGCCAGTCGTAGTGATAGTTATCGTTCAAAGAACTACCAGTACCTTTAAAGTCATACCGATACCAACAGAGTAAATAATTACTTTTTTATAATAATAAATACCTTTTTTCTACTTTATTTGATACCGAGACTGGAAGCATTCAGTTGTGTAAAATGCCACCACCACTTCAACATCCATATAAATAACCATGCGTTCCAACAGTTTGGTGACAAGTGGGCCAATAACGAGTTGGATTAAATTGGAGAACGCTTGCAGTGATTGGCTGCCAGCAAAGCCATACAAATAGTCATTTTATTTTAGATATGGGTACAAAATGGATCAAATGCAGTCTTGCAGTATTGTATTGCATTTCATTGTTGAGGTGCTTTATTCTGGTCACACAATGTCAACATGGTTTTACTCCTACAGAAATGTTTTCAACCACAGTGGCACATGTTCACAGAGAATTGAATAAATCCATGAATAAAATAGACTCTGACAGGGATAAAAAGACAACGGAATAAAAGATCTGACCGCGCTGTGACTCAAGTTTTTATGTTCATCATTTAAGTGAAGCGGTTGGCTATAAACTGCCTGTTGGGAATGTGCCCTTTCGTTTATGCAAAGTTGGCGTGACAGCCCATACCAGTCATGATCATATTCTTCCTTCAATCTGCCTCAAGACAAAAGAGAATGCAATAAATATTTTAATTTTAAAAACTGGTTTCCCCAAGAATCGTGAGGGAAAATTCACAATTGACTGAGGAAATCATGAGTCTCATTTTATCCCAAAATGTGCAGCCCTATTTTGGAGGCTTTTTTTCTCATATTCCCTTTTATTATATTGGAGGTTTATTTGAAAGTAATGCTCCCTGAAAATTCCAAATAAAGAGGGATGGAGAGACAGAGCGATACAGAAAGTAAGAGGTGGAGTAGCTTATGAAATGTCATGATGTGTTGCTTTCCTCTGCTCCCTCCTGACGCCTCCCTTTCATTTTGTGTTGGATCACCACTAATTTCCTCCCTCGTACCTGACACCTGGTTAGTTGAAGCTGATGGCGGGGGGGAAGCTGGGAGATGAAGCGGGACCTCTCATCGACAACGCGGCTCTGATGAGCGCGGCGGCGGAGGCTTCGATGAGCAAAAAGAACACTTACAGCTACAGATCCACCAGAGGGATGGAGCGATGGAAGGATGGAGTGAAAGATAGGAGGGTTTATAGGATGAGACGAGGGGTAGTCGGGGTTAAAAGCTGCAGAGGCTGGCCACCAGGGAGCGGAGGGTGATAGCGGGAGGGAGCAACAGCTAAGAGCAAGATCAAAGTGGGCCTGGATCAATGTCACTACTGTAAAATCACATCAGAGAGTGTGAGAGAGAAGGAGAGAGAGAGAGTATGTTGCCTATATAAATCAGTCGTGGGCAACATAATGCCACAGAGTTACCCCCTGCCTGCCTATTATCTGGCTGGCCTGTTGGAGCTCCGTGCATCAATAAAACACTTTGACAGTAAGAGCAATCATTCCTTTTTGTAACAAGAGCTTGGAGGACCAGCTTACTCTGCTGTTCGCTGTTGGTAAGATGGCAGACTTTGTAGAGAGAGGGGAGGGGGGCACTGAGGGGGACTGGGAGCACAAAGATTTAAGCCAGTGGGTGTCGTTTTTTTCTTGAGCAACGACAAAGTCAAAGCATGGAATTACAATGAATACATACCATGATTTTGCAACAATGGCACATAAGCAAAGCCAAAGCCATCTATATGTGCCTCATAGATTATACAATTAAGTCAATCTGTGAGCGTCTGTAAACGATATAAGTTCTGAACCAGAATTGTTGTGGCTGGGTATGAAAAATCACTGCTGCTCCAGCTTTTCAGGTGGGAAACGTAACTTATTTAGATACATTTAACACATGGTTTCTTACTTAACACTTGTGATGACAGGTTGGCAAAAAATAATCTTGACAGATGTCGCAGGAATTAGTGGAAAAATGTAAAGAAGCACAATACAACAACATAGGAAATTTGAAACTTGGGTAATAAACTGACAATCTGTGCATTCACATGTTTACAATATGAGGGGCATAAAGTACAGGTGTCAATACTAGCATGAGCCAAGGTCGCTGTACGGTTCATAATCGCCCACTGTCCTTATTTACTGGGGCACTTGAACGCAACATCAATAATGTTTAAGTAACACTTGTGATTTCATTATGATAGCTTAAAATATCATTTGTTTGGGCCTTTTCCGTCATAAAAAACTTTGTTTATTGATGAATAAATATTGAAAAAACAACATACCATGGTTCTAAAAACAACCAGGCAAACAGAAAAAATGAATAATCAACAATAATAAGAAAAACAAAAATCTTTTGTTCCTAGTTATCTTTAAATAAAAACAATAAGCAGCCATGAGTTCATCAAGTGCACCGTGGAAGGAGTTACTTATTTCACTTACTGCTGGTTTATGTATTCAACATGACATTTCAGCCTTAACAACCCTTCATTAGGCCACTTATATGAACAAACCTCACAGCAGTTATATATGGAGAAAGCCAGGTGAGAGATGTGTAGGTGTTTGATTACTTGCCTGTAAGAGAAAATGCCATCAGTCACTTAGCAGCGGGAACGCAACATGTTTGCATGTAACATCTGAGCTCACATGGACAGAAGTTTTTTATTCTTTCCACATACGAAGTGCTCAACGATCAAAAGTTTAAGACCACGGGTGGCTGATTGGGTCGTGAGGGTGTAAGTGTGTGTAACTGCCACAAAAAAACGAAAGAAAAAAATGTGCATGGCAAGGTAAATCAAGGTTAAAGAAATCAAAGGAGACACTACTGATGGATACAAGGTTGGTCTGGATTAAAACTTGTCCAGCAGTGTAACAAATGATTGCCAATCAGGACTTAAAAGCCACTCTGCCTCCTGAGGCCAGAATTCTTAATCCCATCTCAGTTCGGTACAGAGATGCTAACATTGTTGCGGGAGGACTCCAATCAGCCAGCGGAGCGGTAGGTATAATTGAATGGCTCCCCTGCTGAATGGAGACTCCCAGAGATCTGTAGCATCAATGAGGCCCTCATCAAACACAGGCGGGAGTCCTTCCTACTGTATCCTCTTCCCACTCCCTCCGCTCTGCCTCTCTCTTTTGTCTCCTCACCTCCATTTGTTCTCTCTGTTTCCGTCTAAGTTTGGCTCCTGCCTGAGAGGAAGCGTGCAGACGAGACTGTTTAAAAAGGAACTTGTGTGTGTATACATGCCCCTC
Source organism: Centropristis striata (assembly GCF_030273125.1). NCBI lineage: Eukaryota > Metazoa > Chordata > Actinopteri > Perciformes > Serranidae > Centropristis > Centropristis striata. The sequence continues at coordinate 12,626,086 of NC_081524.1, forward strand.
AGTGATGCCATCTAATTCAATATTGGTTGACATTAAAGATATTGACATGTGTGGCTGCTGGCAAATAAGAATACCATCCTTCTCTTTTATCATCTTCTGTCTCTTTTTATCCTTTTCCTCTGCATCCCACCATCACATCTCCCCAACCACTGGAGGAACATGCCTGTAGGCGCGCATGTGTGTGTGCGTGTGTGTGTGTGTGTGTGTGTGTGAGTGTGTCTGATAGGGGGTATTGGTTGAGTAGGTTCTAAATTCTCCCCATTGAAATCAATACCTGTCTAGTGTGTGTCCAACAGACTGGAATATGCTGCTTTTTCTCAAGGCCGACACACACACACACACACACACACACACACACACACACATTCTTGTACTTCTATCTTTGCGAGGACCCTCATTGGAACAGTGAATTCCCTTGCAAGGTTATAATAGTTTGGGATTTTTCATTAGTTTTAGTTTTAATTTTGTTTTGAATTTTTGTTTTCAAATTCAGTTAATTTTAATGAGTTTTTAGAGTGAGTTTGCTAGTTTTAGTTTAGTATTTTTTTTTTTTTTAAACGCTTTAGTTTTAGTTGATTTTTTATTAGTTTTAGTTTTTTGTAATGGGGTATTTGTTGGGTGGGAGATTAAAAGAGGTCACAGTAAATTTTTGCCTTTATTTCCTTTGTCTGATCCATCTTCATTATGTATGAAAAAAGTTGACAAAGATGAAAATGAAGGACATTTTCACTATAATTTTAGTTAGTTTCGTAACCACACAATACAGTTTCAGTTAATTATCATTATCATGTAACCTTTAACCCTTAAAATAAAGTCTGAAAACTCAAAAAAGCCTTTAAAGAAGTGAGGACCGGCCGAAATGTCCTCACTTTGCAAAAATGTCCTCACTCTGTTGGTTAAAAACGTGTTCTGGTCCTCACAATGTAGCAAGTACAAGAACACACACACACACACACACACACACACACACACAGTCCTGCCCTGCAGAGCGATAGTTCATCATTGGTAATTGATCAAAGTATTACAGCTAACAGGGTTTCTTGCCAAGCGGCCTCACACGCAGCGCTGACATGATCCCATAACACGAGCAGCATTCTCCGAATCTCTCTTTCTCCATTTCCACTCTTTTCTTACATCTTCTACCTCGTTTGCTCCATTTTTCTACTCTTGTCTCACTTCTCTTGAGCTCTTAAGCACTCCTTCTCTTCCCCCTGCTCCTCTCCTTCCTCCATCCATCATCCTCTCCCTCTCTCTTCCTGCCTTCCTCTCTCCTGCCTGTAGATATTGACTGTGTGGTGTGAGAGAAAGAGTGCTCCGGCAGCACGAAACCTAATGGCAGGCGTTATTAGCCCTTTGAACTGAGCTGTCTCGCTTTCACACAGAGCCGCGTTCGACAGACACACTCCGAACCCATTACGCGTACGACAAGCGTGTTCTCCCGCACATGCATGTTTTTCTCCCCCAATCAATCATGCACGCTTTATTTTGTGGGTGTTGTCCGAAACATGCGCGCCACAGATGGATGGATGTGAGGAAATTAAAATGAACAACTGCATGAAACAACAGATGGTGGAATCCGAGGCCGAAACATGTGCAGAATACGGAGACAAAGAAAAAAAAGAAAGTGGGAGGAAGAGGAGATCAGAGACGTGGGTGGATGAAAGGATGAACGACAAGAATGTGAAGGAGGAAAGACAATGCACTTTGATTAAGAAAAATGTTGTTTAACCTGTGAATGAGACCGGGACTTGTGGTCTTTACCTTAATTTGCGTGTTTATTGATTTTGTTTTCAACTTTAATTTATCTTCTATTTCACAAGCGTCCCACCCAGCCTATTTTACGCTCCGGAGGGTTTCCTCACTTTAAGGCTCTCAAGTGTCGTTCACCAAGTATGTGCCAATACCAACCAATCTCTCTCTCTTATTCTATCACTTTGCTCCCATCAATCCTTCTTGGGCCGCTCTATCTCTCTGTTTCCCCGCATCTCCCGCTGTCTCTGTTCCCAAAGCCCTTACATGAGCAATAGTGATCACATCAGACACCGGGCCAGCAGAGGCAAAGAGACACACAGAGAAGAGAAAGAGAGTGTATGTTCCCTAAGCTCTCCCATGATTGATAGTGATCCTGTCTGATGGCTGTGTATAGACTCAGCACTCAGTGAGACATTACCCTCTGACCCAGCTATTGATTCTCTGCATTCGCTGCCCCAAACACACAACACTCGACCTGACCCTGCCTGCGCAAAAACCACACAAAAACACACACACACTTCTCCTGTGTGTACAGTCCTACAGATTGATAGTTTGGCGGTGTCCTGTGAAACCTGATCAATCTGCTGCATAACAATCATTCTCCCTGCCTGCCTCAGCCCACTTCCTGGCCGAGTCACATGGCACCCCGTGTCCCGCTGACTGATGTGTTTGGGTCAGGGTCTGGAGGCTTGAATATCAGGGCTGCGGGGAAAAGAGCTCCAGCGCTGGGATAAACCGTTCTCAACAACAACAACAACATTACTCAGATCCCTCTCCTGAGCCACATTTAATAAGGGCAAGAAACAGAGCTTGCCAGACAGAAGGACAATGTAGAATGAGAAGTAGCGCCATCCATCAAGCAGACCGGGGTCACATACTATTTGCAAATAATTCTTTATCAGCTTGCACTTGTTTTAACCTACTTGAACTGCGAGACGGGTGGGGGTTTGCATATAAAAGATATCAGCGACGAAAGAAAACTATTTAAAAATCACTTTCTTTTTGTCCGGGCTGTGCGGCCAACTTGGCTAATGGGAGGAAAAAAGAATCCTCCACCGAGCACTTCAAACAGGGTAAAACAAAAGCGGCGAATAATTTGCAGCCGTTATTTGACCCATGTCCGATATCACAGACAAGTTAAACACGGAGAGGATATTTTTCGCCATTGTGAGTCCAAGGAGGCGAAGCCAGAAAGAAAAGCGAGACAGAGAGGAGTGCCAACTGAGCTTCAGCCTAATGGGCTTCCAAGACAAAACCACAGCTGGCTTTCAACATTAGTCTCCATGACGACAGAAGAAGCCCTAGCTATGGAGCTATTGTAGCAAAAAAAAAAGGGGGCTACAGGGGTTCATTGCTTTGTGAGAAAACCCATCTATCCCCTCTTTATCCACCATCTCTGCTCTGTCTCTCTAATGGCTAATTAAGTACCACTTATTACTATTCCACATTATCACAAATCATCAGCTATTACTGTGGCAAATTTGGTTTCACACCGTTTTCAGGAGGAGGATTTTTTTTTTTTTGTTGCATCTCAGTTTGGCTGCACAAGGAACAAAGATTAAAGGCTAAAAGCAGACGGGGGGACAGGGGTGTGTTACTAAGGGCTACAGGCAAAATCAGGATTGGTCACGTACTGTACGAGCAGGTAGACGTGCAGAGCTGTGGGACTTCATGTGGATCCGAGAGGAAAGGTGAAATAAGGACTGAAGTTAATATTTTATTAAAGTTTATACCCTCTTACATCAGCTACGCCGCTGAAAAGGAAGCATTATTCTGAAATTCTCTTAACTAACCAAATGACAAGCTCTCATTACTTTAAATTCATCTCTCAAAGCTTTTCAATTTGTTCAGAAAGAGATAAAACACGCCGCAACAAGGGCAGAAACAGAGTGAGCACTTAGGTTTTCAGGGCAAATAGAAGCTCTGCTGCTCTCAGGGTACAACAGATGGATAAACACACACACACACTCACACACACACAAAAGGGCAGCGAGATAAACAGCAGACTCGCTAGGACAAGCAGGCATCAGCATCAAGTGAGTAAGTGTTTAAATGCGTCTGGGATTCTTGTCAGATAGAAGATGACATTGAGCTGCAACATTTCGAGCGTTATGGATGTTCCATTAATGCACTGTGACGCGGAGAATTAATTAAATGTATTCGCATATACTGGGTCACAAAGGCCTGAAATTAAAGCGTGCAGATTGAGACACAATGCTAATCTAAGCGATAAGTGCTCAATTACCCATTTAGCAAAATAATTCTGCCGCGTGGAATCAATGGAGTTAAACAATGAAAGGATTAAAAAAAAAAGCCCACACTCCAAAAAACAATGTTCAGCCTCACTTCATCTCGAGAGTTTTCTATTTTTATTCTTTATCAAAGCAGAACATAAAAGACAAGCACAGCACAGATGTTTCAGTGCTAAGACCTTCCACAGTGTGCAGGCCAAAGTGATAACAGAAACAAAAGAGATTTTGTTGGATGATGAATGAGCCAAAAGTCTATCAATGCCAGATTTTTAACTCGGCACACAATAGGCGTACAAGTGACTAGTGGTGATGCACTCAAGGAGGAAACAGAAACTTTGAGTTTGTGCAGTGTATCGCTAAAAAGCTGTGTGAGTGCTTACAGATGCAGACATATAAAACTATGGTCTGATATTTTCAATTTTTATTCCTCCTAGGCAGGAAGTTCTGAGGAACTTGCAAAGAAAATCGAAGTTTAGCACATCGCCAAGCCATAGACTGTGCGTCATATACATAGCCACCGAGACATCACCCTTTGGTTTTGAAGCCTCAAGTTTGGCATTTAGGCAGCTGCCATTTTTTGGATCCAGAAGTTAATTTGGACAACAGGATGGAGCTAAGTTATTAGCTAGGACTAGCTTTTGCAAACTTGGTAAGCAAGGTACAAAGAACATCAGCTAACTCCTGAGAGTGTCTTTTAGTGCAACCAAATGCTGATTAAGACATTTTTAGGCGACCAAAGTGTTACAGTTCACTTTGATGAACTGAAAACACACTATGAGAGTCAACGTTTTAATACAAAAACAGGGACAACACCAAAACCAGAGAACGTCATAACGCAATAAAGCAAACCCTTCTTTATCATCATTTTTACTCCAAATGGGACCGTTACTTCCAAAATGAACATCATGCTGTATTGAAGAAGACTTGAAACTAGCGATCGAGACCATGACTTTGTTATTAAAATGTTTACTGAGGTGATAAATCAAGTGAGAAGTAGGGTCGTTTTCTCATAGACTTTGATACAATTGGACTTCTTTTTGCAACCAGTGGAGTCGCCCCCTGCTGGCCATGAGAAAAAATGGGCATTTCTGCATTGGCTTCATTTTTCAGGACCAGAGGTTGACGCTGAAAATGCAAGTAAATGGAGGTGCAGTTTCAGGAAACCTGTTGGTAAATGATTACACACATCAAGCTTTAAATCCTGTTGATTCTACAAGCTTGTGTATCTGTGTGTGTGTGTGTTTGTGTGTGTTTGTTGGTGTCAGTATTTCATGATGTGTCTGACTCTCTCCACTGAACATGAGCAGACTCTGTCAGACTCGACAGTCTATCAGTGGAACATCCCTCTCTCGTTTCCCTCCCCTCTCTCTCTCCCTCTGTCTCTCTTTCTCCTCCACTATCACTCGCTCTGCCCTACTCTCCTCCTCTGTCTCTCCATCCTTATCAGTGTCCTTCCATCCGTCTCTCGTTCAATTTTTCATTTCAGGTTCAATCTTTTTGACGTCCTCTCACTCCTCCTCCTCCTCCGACACCTCTCCCTCCCTCTCTGTCTTCCTCTACTGGCCTGTCAATCTGTCCTCCCCGCCCTCTCGCTTTCTCTCATGAAGTCAATATGCCTCTTCATGTGGTGGCGACCTGTCAATCATCACAAGACAGTCAGCAATATGTGCATTCATGTGGACCTCGTGCATGTGTGCTTATGTGGGGGGCTTTTCCGAGTCAACTGAAAACATGTGCAGTAAATAAAATATCATCCTTGTCATCCACATCCTAAGCAGTTCCATGAATCTGTGCATGGGAAGTGAGTCAGTGGAAGGTGACAAACCACCTCTAACAAACTGTAACATGGACTTGACAAAGCAATTCCACCATGCCAAAAAGAGATTTTTTTCCCATCCTTGCTGTGTTTGTGTGTGGGTGTACTGCATGTGTCTGCACTCACGCTGCAGCTTCACTGTGACTTGCTGCTTTAATTTGGGAAGTAATCCACACAGGCCTGTCTTTATTTTTTATTATTTCGGTAACATCTTCTAACTGATCATTGCTTACCGCAGGTGCTTTTGCCCTGCACTAAATAAACATTACCCTTTCACTGAAATATTGCAGGAAAATATGAAATGCCACAAAGTCTTTTTTCATTGCACTTTCTTTTGATGAGGTTTTTTCCCCCTCCCCTTTCTGTAGGTTTTGCTCTTTTTATTTCATTTTAACTATTGAGCTCTTCATCTGTTTATTCCAAAACAAACTGCTGCTGCTGCTGCTGCTGGAAGCATAAAAGACATCACTTTCTGTGCGCCTAGGGGCATTTCTCAAGAAAAGAACAGGAAATGAAAAAGGTATCGGCTGAATCACTATTGTGTTTTATAAATGGAATGGAAAGTTAGCATTTATTCATATAAATATACCACTGGTTTATTACTTTAACTGTCCTTTGCACTGAGTGATGTGCAGACATGCACCAGTGACAACAGACTCATACAGCGGGAGGCCACATGGGTCCATTTAAGATCTGACATTACATGTGTCATATGAAGGTTTATATATCTGTAGGTGTCTTTCTGGAAGTGTTATGAAATGTTTTGTACTTATTCGTACTTGGGCGTTTATTCAAAGGGGACAAAGCAGTGGGTTGTGTATATGAGCTCTCATAAAGTCAGCCCACGTCCCAGTGCAACATCCTGGCCATATAAGCAATGCCTGCTCTGCTCTGCTTTGCTGCTGGAATATGAAATATGCATGGACCATAAAGAGCATATGGACCATCCATCTCAATATCCGCTACACCAGACCATCAAAAAAGATCATTAAACCCAACACACACAGGCTGGCCCGCACACACATATACACACAAAATGGCACATAAACATGCACTCCCACGTCGTGCATAATGGTTTATCAGTTTCAGTGCCAACTTTCTGCTGACAGAGCACACGCAATAACAGGCAAAGGCATGCGCACACTCAAACGGACACACACACACACACACACACACATTTCGTAAAGAAGAGATTTAACATTTGTGTACCCTTATTCACATAACATTTCTAGTCTTAATCTAAATGCCTTACAAACAGCTGTCACATAATAGCTGCGGACACATACAGGAACATGAACATATGTCTTTGTTCCTCTCTGACACACACACACGCACACACACACACACACACACACACACACACACACACACACACACACAAACACACAAACACACAAACACACGTGCTGCCCCTCCAAGCTGTCACTCAGTCTATATTTTCTTTACCGTGCCTCTGTCAGGCTCTGTCACTATCAGGCTCTCTGGCCCTCCACTGCAGGGAATTAAAATTTAATATGAGACTCACAAGGAGAGAGTGAAAGAGAGAGAGAGAGAGATAAAGAGAGAGTGAAAGAGAGAGAGAGAGTCAAAGTCACAGTGACAGTAAATCAGAAAAGGCCCAACTCATGGCCGCAACAAATGCACAGATCCAGAGCAAAGTCAGGGAAACTGTTAACAGCAGCAGAACAAAGGAGGGTGGGATGAACGGATGGACAAAAAGTGAAGGTGAGAGATGAAGAAGAGGGAAAAAGAAAAAAGAAAGACTGAATGAAGAGGTTTTACAGAAATGACAACTCAAATGGGTTCTTACACCTTTTCCAAAGTCAAAATCAAGCAGTTTTCAAGCATTTTCAAGGTGTTTCCAAGCTTTTCAACACCAATCAGCTGTGTTACATTATATATTTATATTCAATCCAACTTTATTTATAAAGTGCTTTAAAACAACCACAGAGGGCCAAAGTGCTGTACATAGTGATAATTAAACAACACAACAAAATAAAAATAAAATACATAACAAATTACATAAAGTACAATAAGATACACATAAAAACAGCATCTACACGGTGTCGAATTTATACATACTCCCTTACATATCATTAGGACTGTCCTTGACTAAAGAAATTCACACTTACACAATTTGATTTGTTGATTAAATCAGTAGATTTGTAAAACTGAGTTTCTCTGCAAAGAATCATGCAAAAGCACCAATTTAACTATTGTGTTTACCAGAGACGTGCTCATAACTTTCTTGGAAATAAGTAATTCAGAATGAAATAACAAATTCAAAAATGACAAATGAACTAAAAAAGTCTCAGTTGACTTAGACAAAACGGCCGATTAGTCGACTAATCAACTGAGAGGGGTCCTATATAGACATTATGCACTGTAACACATCCAAAAAATAATTATTTGACTTCCTCTTCACATTGAATAAGATTTTTTTTTGTGTTTTGTGATTCTACTGAAGGGTGATGAATTAAAAAAACAAAAATGTTAATGTTGCGAGATGAAACATTGTTTGTAGGCATCCTATAGGCATTTTCAAGCACTTTATTCAAATCCCAAGCACTTTTCAAACCTTAAAAAACTTGAAATTTACTGTTGTGTTTTAGGTTTGAAAATTGCATGGAATTTGAAGCATCCAGCACCCGAAGGAACCCTGAACTTAAAACACGGACTTCCCCTGGGTGAGGCATCTGTCCTCTTTCATCTCTTTCTCTCCATCTTTCTCCCCGCCTCCCCTCCTTTCTCTCACATCTCTCTAATCTCTTTCTAACTACTCTATGTGTCAGCTAGGAGTCTGACACTAAGTCAGCGTCATATTCTATCATCCATGCAGACAGAGACAGCAGCACACGCAAACAGGACAGCTACAAGACGGGCTTCGTCTTTATCTAATCTTTTTACTCCTTCAGCCCGTCCTTCCTCATCCCTCTATCCCACTTCCCTCTAAAACTTGTCAGCCCAGGTGAAGCCGACATCACTCTGCTAATGGGCACTACTGCTCTGTTGGTGGTTCACACTGTGGCCTAAAAAGCCCATTTCGGTTTGGTAAAAAGCTCACATTTTATTGGTAAGAATGAGGTTTGGACGAAATGTGCAGTACGTGTGTACTTTCCACAATTTCCAGACCTTGTTTTCACCTTCACAGTGGAGGGCAGAAGTTGGAGAAATTCAATCTTTGTTGCCCAGCTCTACCTGCAGGTGTAATAATTTACTTCTTCATGTGTAGAGGTGCAAAGTTAGAGGAAGTGTTATTTTTCTCCACTGCTGATATCCTGTCCTGGATAATTTAACAATAGTATATGTTTATGTTATTATAGCCAACAGCTGAGAAATAAGATTTTTTTCATCAGTTCTGTTCTGCTCTAAATATTAAATGAGCCTTCACTGCTGTTGCTATGGAGTGGAAGTCAGTCAGAGAGATGTAGTGAGGATGCTTTGTTTTGCAATTAAATACTGCACCACAGTGGCCAAACTCATCTAAAATTAATCCAGAATCTGAGTCATGGCGAGGTTTGTGCTGTATGTGGTCAGTACAGAGCAGACAAGACCCGCCTTGTGACGCTATGATTGGTCAGGGCCGTACATCCTTATGGCTTAACGTTAATGTAAAAGAGTATGGAGAAAAAAAAATCTCAACTGGCTGCTTAAATGCTTAGCTCTGGTTGGAAGTCATGGAGCTATTAAACCTGGGACCTTGGGTTCGACTCCCCGCCGTGCTGCTGGTGGGAAGATGGTGGAAGTTGTTGATCGGTTGGTTAGTTACAGGTGACAGTTAATGTACTGTTAACTTATATTACTGGAGGTCTCATGTAGGTTTCATCTTGGTTATTAAACATCTTCTTACAAACCCTACGTTTACATTTTTCTAGCTTCTTCCAAAAGTAACTAGAACATCCATTGTGGTGACATGAAACTATGTGGCGATGGACGTAAGGCACCGCGCTGACCAACCCTGTCGTCGCAGGGCGTGACTTGTTTGTAACTTCAGTGGATCCATAATAACACATCAGTACAGGATGTGACTAAGAAATCAGTTTGCTGGTTTGTAGTCTGTTTGAGTTGTTGTAGTTGTTGGTTTTGCAACTGGAGCAGAGAAAGGTTCTGGTGGTGTTGCAGGTGAGGAGGAGAAGAAGAGTAGAGGGCAAGAGTAAGAAAGCTCTCAGAGTACCACCAGACTGTCTCCTCCATCATCAAAACTGCAGCCAATGACAGCCAAGTGGACTCATCCACACACACTTTTTTCACACACTGGTATTTCTTGAGACAATCAAAGTTTGTCAAAGTTGAACTCTGTACGGTGCTTTGCCACCTGAAGACTGACAGCGAAGTAGACTTTTCACCTCCTGTATTTCTTGTGTATTTGAATGTTGGAAGATCAGCCAAAGAATCAACTCTAAAGTTCACTTCAGGTTTTTATTTATTTATTTTTATTTATTTATTTTTAATGGCTATGTATCTGTATCTTTCCTTAGTATTATGTCTCTTTGCTTTCGGTTCCCTTGTTTGTAACCTGTGCCTTGCACATGTATGTCGTGAGTATGAATGGATTGAATGTGTGTAGTTCAGGGTGGGTGGGTGGTTACATCTTGGCTGATATGTCCATAATAACTGGATCTTAAGCTTGTTTTGGAACCATTGTCTTTTGTAAGAACTGAGATCCTGACTGTTTGTAAAGAAAGAAAAAAACAATAAAGAAAGTCTGGATAAAGTTCACTTCACATTTCTCTTTGAACACACAGTATTCATTAACCTTTCCATTATCAACCTGCACTGTCACATTTAAAACTCCTTGACTGGATATTGGAATTGTTGTTGACTTTCTCTCCTGACAATTTTATGAAAAAAAAGCTGAAACTTGGTTGCTCATCTTTTTTGTATTGATGATTCAACCAGTTTCAAGCCCACCCAAGCTGTATTTTCTAAGCACAAAATGAACAGGACTTTTACCTCCGGAAACCTGTACTCCCAGAATACCTCCTCCCACTACACAACTCTATTTCTCAGAATTTACCGCCCTCCTCCACTGGGATACGAAACACCTTCAGTTTGCCCCAGTATGCGCTCCGTTGTGCTGGATACTGCCCAAAATGTGAATGCAGTAATACTCAGGGACTGTCGTCGGTATATTGCTGCCTTCTGGTTTGAGATTTAAAAATATCTCTTTTGAAACCAGATGTGCCACCTGCTCACCTCAGCTGCTGTGGAGCTCTTTTGACAGACCGACTCCCTGCCTTGTTAACAGCACTTTGATTCAGCCAATTTCAGGAATATGAAAAGATGCTGTCATGTCTTGGGAGGCCGTTGTTGTGCCTTTATGAATGGCGTTTTTGTGTGTGCGTGTGTGTGTGTCTGTGTGTGTATGTGTGTGTGTGCGTGCGTGTGCACCTTGACAGATGTGTGCAAGTGTGGAGGGAACACAAACACGCACAGCTGACATTACAAAAAAAAACAAAAAAACACATGAGAGAAATGAATCAACAGTGTTTGCTGTTTGACGTTTTCGTCCCCTCTGGCAAGGACTTTCTCCCTCACTTACTGTCCTTTCTCCCCTTCACACACACTTTGTTTTTCAGTCTTTTCTGTCTCTGTTTGACATCACCTGTTCCTCCGTCTCCTGCACCTCTCTGTCCTCCCTCTCCCTCTCCCCGTGTCTGCCACTGCCAATCTCTCCACCGTGGTGTAAAGTCGTAATCCCTTTCCCTCTTTCTCTCCTGTCGTTTACTTCCCTCTCTATCTTAGTAATTATCTCTCCGCCCTGTCCCCTCGTCGCACCCCCTGTCATACATCTATCTGCCTCTATGTAAAATATCTCCATCTGCTTTCACTTTCATACTCCATTTTCCATTCCCTGCCCTCCCTTATCTCACCGGGCTGACCCCTTCATCTCTCCCCTCTTTCCCTCCATCCTTCTATCTCTCCTCCTCTCATCAGCGCCCTCCTTCTGGCTGCCTGCATCCATCTTCCCATCCCTCCTCCCGGTCACGAGCTGATTGAAATTCAAACACGGGCTTTATTGTCGGTCCGTGCGGTTGGCGATTTGCTTAGCGCACGTTCCTGTCCGAGGCCGTGGAGGTTGTGAGCAATCTGGCGTTGGCTGTTCAGAGAGAAGATAAAGCCACATCAGAGGCCGCGGCCGCCGACTCCTTCGCCCATTAGTTTGCTGCAGTGTTTATCATTGCCACTGAGCCAACAGCAGCGGCAGCTCTAAACTTAGTTTGTCTCTCAGAGACAGAGTAAACTCGCTCTAAATGCTTCAACACACCTACATTTAGCTCCCCTAATGGCAGCCGCTGTGTTCCTTCCTCTCTCCCTCTGTCACCTCCATCTATTCTTGTCTATTTCTCCTTGTCAACCGCTCTTTCTCACCTTTTCTGTTCTAACATGTTCATGCCATCATTCTTTTTCCAAGTCAGAGGTACAACATTATGAAACAGACACAATGAGAAGAGGAAATGATGATGGTAAACACTCGGGTAGAAAGGTCTGCTGCAGCTTTAAAGCTGCGTTATAGTTAAGTGACTGAAGGTATTTAAGTGTTGCAATTCTCATAAGATAACCTGAAGACAGATGCGTCCTGGTGGCTCGCTGGTAGAGAGCCCTTTCCTGCATGTCTTCTCCTCTGTCTCCTCTTTTCACTCTGTATCTCTGCCAGATAACCTTAGTACTATTGAGGTTTTTTCTTTTTTTAAATACGACAATATTTGAGTTATCACTATTGCCAATTCCCATCCCTTTTTTTCAAATCCATAAAAGCATTCTCAAATAAATTTCCAGAAAATGAAATTTAATAAGATGCATGCTTTTTTTTTCTTGTAGAAAATTACACACTCCTACTGGCTGGAGTGCAGAATTTAATGTTTTGTTTTTTTATAGATTAATTTATTTTTGGCGAAATTGTAAATGAAGAAATATCACTATTTTACGCATCAATTTGGTTACAATTCCTGACAGAAGCGTTCAAGGAGAATTGGAAATCTGAAAATCTGATGACAGTTTCTGTTTTAACAGTTTCTGGTTAGGATAAATGATTCATTTTGGACAGAAAACATGTCGTTCAATTCCACCACTACGTTGTGGTGTTAAGAGGGGTTATTACCCTATAAGTAATTCTATTAAGCAAACTGCATATTGAGGAGGTTTGGACTTTTGATGGCATCCCACTTAACAGCTGTCAAAGAAGTGTTAATAATCGTGTGTGTGGTTGCATGTGTGTGTGGTTGGGTTGTCTGTTTATATGTGTGAACAGCAGACAGGTTACATACATATTTACAGGCGTCACAGCTGCTCCTGCAGGTTGACTTGTCCTCTTATGTGTATGCCAACGAGTAGTGTGTGTGTGTGTGCGTTTGTTTCAGCTAGTGTATCCATGTGGATTTGTCTGGCATGTGTGTGTGTGTGTGTGTGTGTGTGTGTGTGTGTGTGGTTATCGGTGTGCGGGTGAGACTTTCATGCACAGGACAGCTGCTTCAAAGATGGCAGTGTGAGCTTTTGTTCTGTCTCTTCAATCAAAGTGCTTCCCTACAGCTCGGCCTGCCAGACAAAACCAAAGTCAGCCAACACCGGGCTCTGAGCTCGGCTCAGTCGGACTGAGAGACAGAAAGAGAGAGAGAGAGACAGAGAGAGAGAGAGAGAGAGAGAGAGAGAGAGAGAGAGAGAGAGAGAGAGAGAGAGAGAAGGAAGGAAGAGAAAGAGAGACCTATGGGTGAGAGGCCATGAGGTTTGTTTCTGTCTCTGGTGCAATGTGATGAAACCGGCAGGCAGCCAATCAGACACGACGATGAGCCAACCAGGGAATAACCTGCAGGTCAGCTAACACACACACACGGACACACAATCATGGGCATGTGCTTGTTTGAATCGCAGCATTGTTCACTGAGGTCTACGCAGACCTTTTCTTGATATCAAGTGTTGCATGTAGAAGGTAATTGGATTGGTTGTAATTGGTTGTGGTCGGCTGGTTTGAATAGCAAATGCTGGCTTTGCATAAACACACAAATTAAATCTTTGTTTATGTTGTGTGTCTGCGTGTGTGCGTGCCACTGTGTCGCTGTTGTTGTATCTGTTTGTGTGCTAATTGCAAAAACAGACCCACGTAGCTACATTTTTCTGCAAGGAGAGAAGAAAAGATGCTGCTGGTGAAATTGGCAAAATAAATAAATAAATAAGAGGAGGAAGAAGGGTGAGTGACGTGTGAAATGAAGAAGCGAGAGATGGAGGGAGGAAACGAGGGTGGTCAGGGAGGGAGAAAGAGACAGAGAGAGAGGCCAGAGAGGTCAGGGAGAAAATAAGGGGGAGGAAGGGGGACTGTACTGGTGTTTGCAGCGACATATACCTTCAAGCTTGGCTAATGCGATGTGCGTGCCTGTGTGTGACCCTTTGTCTGAGGCAGTGCTCCGTTACAGTGAGTCATACAAGCTGTAACAAGGAACAGATTGCTGTTCATTTATATGTAGCAGGCATTTGTGCGTCTGTTATACCACCCTGGTGACTCGAAAGGTCTTCTACATGGTAGTTAGTGCAGCAGACGGTGCGCACACACACACACACACACACACACACCCATCAGCGTTGTGTTATGAGAGACTAAATGAGACAAAGAAACTTCAGAGGTGTAAGAAACACACAACACTCCGGACCTCCCACTGAGTATGAATGTGCAGTGTCAGCCTTCATGTCTCTGCCTTCCCTTTATTACTCCCTTGTCTCTCGCCTCTCTGTTTCCCAACTTGTTTATTTTCCTCTCTCACTACCTCACCCACTCCTCCCTTTCTCTGTGCGGTCGTTATGGAGGAGAGGGAGCGGTGATGTCACACCAGCGTGTCTTCGTGGCGCAACTGCGCCTATATGATCTTGTTTCTACATCTCGCTGCTCCACTCGCCGGCCGTTACAGAGGGCTTAATGCACCATTTAACAATGACGTGACAATGCTTCTATATGTATGCTACTTTACATGTGTGTGTAAGTGCTTGCAGTAAGAGCACACTAACCCTGTCTTTACATAACTATTGTGCAAGGAGCAAAGTGGGGCAGCTACAGAGACAGCAACACATTTGAGAGTGTGAGTGTGTGTTTGTGTGTGTGTGTGTGTGTGTGTGTGTGTGTGTGTGTGTGTTCTGGCTTTTGCATACCCTTATTTTGTGTTTGTGTGTCAAGGGTCACATCTACAGGGAGATGTTTTTATGGGAGAGATATACTGAATAAATGGAGGGAGACAGGCAGGCAGTCTGAACTGTGAGAGGAGATGGGGAAGGAGCCTTTTGGTTTTTGTTTTTTTTTTCACCTCCGCTACACTCCAACATCGAGCTTGTGTGCTGAAAATCGATCACGTCCCGGCGTTATCAAGGACATTTCAACTGGTTCTCAGAGGGTGAAGCTGTGCGGAGAGGTCCAGGTAGGAAGACACACAACTGCATCCTGTGTGGATGGCTTTAATTGGAAAGTGTGTCTGGCTGAGAGAAGGCATCCCACTTAACAAATATGTGTTGCAGTGACTCGTCTCTACTCGCTCTGTAGCCTTGCTGGCCTTGGAAGTGAGAGGGACTAAGGAGCGAGAAAAGGATTCAAGAGAAGGAAACAGAGGGGTGGACACACATGACTCACATGACCTGGACTCCAGTCAGTCAAATATGATGACTTTAGACTCAACTTGACAAAATCAAAAAAGCCATGCAACTCAACTTGGCCTTTAGCACTAATGACTCATGACTTCATTTGGACTTGAGCCTTTTGACTTGAAAATACTTGATACCTTCCCCCAAGTTTATGTTATGAAAGTGCAATATCAGTACTACTTTTTACAATTAAGTTCAGTTTCACTTGTTTTAAAAACATGTTTTAACATCTACATACAAAAATAACGCATCCATGATTTCTGTAAAAATGTATAATATTATTTTTATAATATTATTAGGAGCATATTTGGACTTGCTTAAGACTTGGGACTTTATTTTTGGATTTTATTTGGGGGTGCAAGACTTACTTGTAGGGATGTTAAGTAGAGCATACCGATATGGGATTTTTGAGACCGATGCCGATGCTAATTTTAGAGGGGGGAAATGAATCAGTAACAGATATGGTGGCCAATATAGTAATGTTTTGAGCTGGAATGAAAATAGACCTTTATTTTATGTGGATTGTGAACCGATTTTTCATCACTCTGCAAAGGTACCCAGAGAGCTACTTTCTCAATATAAAACTTAATTAAATAATATTTAACACTGTTATGCTTTATTTTATATTACTGTATACAAACAATGTGTTGCATTGTCAGCCAATTCTATAAATGATAACTCAGCTAAATAAACATAATTACTGTTCAGTTTGAATAAATTGCTGACGAACAAAAAAATAGTTAAAAAAAAAAAAATACGCCAAGCAACATTTTCTGCATTATATATTGCGTAAAAAAGTTGTCATAAGGGCACATATCGGAAATAAAAAATTATAGAAACCAAAAGCTAGATATGCAACTTCAGTCCTGAAAAAACATAATTGCATCTAATTGAACTTAAATGATCCTGAAAGTCATATGGAAATGTGAATTTGGAGAATTGTGACATTCTTTCTTATTTGTAAGTTGTTGCATAAACTATGAATTAAAAACAAACAAACGAGAGACAATCAGCAGTTTTGGGAAATGGTGAGGAGGTGGATAAATGGAGGGCAGAGCAGGTCGAGGGTAGTGACTGCAGCGTAATTGTTTGCTGTTTATTAGCATTGTCCCTTTTCATTGGACCATGTGCAATTTCAACTTTTGCAATCAAACTTTCTGTGCACCACCGTTGAGGATAAAAGCATCCATTTGATGTAGCGGTTAATGTACTGTGGAGATTTTAATTGCGTTTTCATTTTTGGGAACTTTAATTCTCCAGTGAGAGTCTCCTGCTGGTAACCGAGCAGCTCTATGGGAGCCGCACAGGTTTTAAGAAAAAAATCTATCTTGTGTGCAAGTTTCTGCTCACTTTCTACAGTCTGCTGTAAAACATTTGATTGCTTTTAGTAATTTGAGATTGTAACTCAGGGTCTTAGGTTCTCCTCTCTACATGTCAAAGGTTTTGAGCCACACACTGAATGCTACAATACTTCCCAAATGTGTGGAGACAACCTGGTCTCACAGAAATCCGTGGAATAGCCACGGAATCGCTCAAATTTCCGTGAAACTGACACGGATTTCGCTACAATGCAAGTTAAAGACAGTCATATCCCATGGCTATTGGTTTGTTCCAAGTCACGTGACTTTCAAGGTCCCAGCGGTCAGAACAAAAAACATGGCGGACAGTTCTCTCATTTTTAGTGAAAAATCAATATTTTGACTTCTGCATAAAAATGGATTTTGATCACATTTGTAGCGAGAAATATATGTTTTATTTTCTAAATATTCACTCAGTGAATGTACATAATCACTTTGTATCTTGGAATAGCCACGGGATATGACTATGTCATTAACTTGCATTGTAGCGAAATCCGTGTCAGTTTCACGGAAATTTGAGCGAATCTGTGGCTATTTCACGGATTTCTGTGAGATCATGTTGGTGGAGAATAGGTTGTACTGTTACTCTCTTTCCTTTATTGAATAAGCTTAGTTTTCTTTAACAAATACTCTATGAATATTACAGTACAGAGAAGCCTGTTTTAGTCTGTGAAATCATTATCTAATTAACCGCCACAAGCGTCTTGCTTTGGTTCGTCTATACATTTGAGATGTCTGTCTGTTGGGTCATGCTTCACCAGGAGACACAAGAACACCTCTATGGAGAGAAGGAATAGATTGTTTTTTTTAATTCACAATTTATGCATCCTAGCGTTCTCTATCTCCCTTCCTCCGCCCTGTGACCCAGAAATCAATTGAGGTTTGCAATCTTGTTAAGAGAGGAAATAAGACTCATAATGAATCACAAACTTCAGGTCACATTTTCAGTGTTTTTCCAGCGTTCTGTTTATTCACTCTGCTCCGAAATGTCTACGTTTTTATGAAGAGGCAACCTGGATTTGTTGTTTGCAAAGCTGTGTTGGTGCCGGTGTGCTGATGCAACACTTTAAAAAACAATTATTGGCTTCTCATTCACACTGACTGATTACCTTCACTTACTGAATTAGACATCTCTGGGGGTTTCTGTACTGTTTGTAATTGAATGGGAATTAATGAGCCTGAGAGGTATGGCAAGAAGTATTTAAAAATGTCTTTAACTGCGCGTATTAAAGCAGAATTAACAAAGAAGGGATGACAAAATGGAAAATATGTGTAGAAAATTCCAATCCTGTTGGAATTACTCTGATATTGTCTTACTGAGGAGCATAAAAACAGCATTAGACTGTGCTTAGAGCAACATTAACAGAACAAAAATCAAACCCCCTTATGTATTTCACAATGCAAGAGTGTGACTGCAGAAGGCTCTGGCCAAATAACTCAGTCATCAAGCAGAGTGTTAAATCTGTCTCAGCTTTCTTCCTCAATGCAATGGAATGCCATCTGCAAACAGATGCATTGGCCAATCAAATATCTGTTAGTGCACATGCTGGAGAGAACTTTGTGAAGTGGATTCAATAGTTCTTTTTGTTTTTAAGTTGTCTGGAGTTTAAAATTCTTCTTCTACTGTTTGTGAACTTCTGTGCTGAAGTTTAATAAATCTTTAAACTCATTAATGTGTTACTTAAAGCAGCTTTCACCTGAACCTGAGGAAACATGCCCCGACAAATCCAGTTCCTTGTGTTTCCTCCTGAAGAAATAGTTCTACATTTTGGGAAATGCATTTAGCTATTAAGCTACAGCCACAAACACACTACAAACTCTTATGTTTTGTGTTTTTACATGTGTTAAACAAATCAGATTGAACATGTTAACCCTCAGGACCCCAAGCTGTTTCAGGGTGTTTCTTTGCTCCAGTCACATTTTCTTCACTGTGGCCTTAATTTTCACTGTGATATACAAGTCCTGCACCTCTATAGAAATACTGCAATCATGGCTAAAAGTAGGTCAAACACAAAAATGTCTCTTTTGCATTATAACACAGTTATAATGTAAAACAGAAGACATTTAAAAAAAAAAATCTTTATATCCAACCATTTTTGTAACCTGCAAAGTGTTACCAATATAGCAAAAATTGGGGGCTCAACATCCTGTCATCCTTTCAAACGCCCCAGTGGGTTGTGAGGTTTAGAGGAAAGAGTCTTGGACGTGCTGGAAGGTGGATTTTGTAACCTTCAGACACTGGCTGGCTAGCTTAAATCAGATGGCTTTGGTTTCATATGTAACTGACAAGTTATTGTGGATCCCACTGCAGTTCAAAACAACAAACAACAAATATATGTTTTGTTCAGTTTAGTGTGGATTAGTGGGAAAATGGTGAAGGCTGTTAATTGGTTGGTTGGTAAGCAGGTGACAGTAACTAAAGGTAAGGGTTAACTTATAATTATGCAAGGGCTCATGAAGGTTGTGGTTAAGTGAAATATTCGATTAATCAAGAACTTCAAATGCTACAGCTGTGTTGTGCTAGCTTCATTCAGCAATACAACGCTGTGTGACGTAAAGCACAGCGCTGAATAATAGTAGTGGAGCGGATAACTCATATATGGAAAGTATTGTGCATTTTATGACTAAAGCATGAAACTTCCTCCATGTTCCTATAGACCATGAAGACGTGGAGGCATTTCAGATTTGACCCCTGGTACTAGGCAGAAGGCAACAAATTCCATGCTGTTAAATTTCGATTGTGTGTAGCTTTTAGCAGGCATAAAAGTGGTAAACATCAATTATGTTTTATTTATATGCTCTCATTACACAAAGACTGCACAGAACTTCTGCAAAATATCATTTTAATTCTACTATAATGTATATATTTAATATTTTAAATATTCACAAAGGGGGGAACCCGCCCAAAAACACAAAAAAAACCACTAAAAATGAACTTCACATTAGATTTAACGTTTTAAATTTGACTGAACAATTCCACGACTGTATCTCTTAACCCACGCTACAATGACATGAAGTCAGTAGGTGATGTGTGTCCAGCAGGGCGGGTCTTGTTGTGAACTGCAGTGGGATCCATAATAACACATAACTGACAGCAACATGGTCTCCGAAATCCGTGAAACTGACACAGATTTCGCTACAATGCAAGTTAATGACAGTCATATTTTTCTGGCGATATCTTCACCACAAAGTGATTATGTACATTCACTGAGTGAATATTTAGGAAATAAAACATATATTTCTCGCTAGAAATGTGATCAAAATCCATTTTTATGCAGAAACAAAGTCAAAATATTAATTTTTTCACTAAAAATGAGAGAACTGTCCGCCATGTTTTTTGTTCTGACCGCTGGAACCTTGAAAGTCACGTGACTTGGAACAAACCAATAGGAACAAATATCAATGTAATAGCCACGGGATATGACTGTCATTAACTTGCATTGTAGTGAAATCCGTGTCAGTTTCACGGAAATTTGAGCGATTCCGTGGCTATTCCACGGATTTTGAGTTAAGCGAAATCCGTGGCGATTTCACGGATTTCTGTGAGACCAGGTTCCAGACAGATATGAGACTCTTCTCATCCAATTCTCCAGAATCCAAAACTATTGCTTTATTGCATTTCTGGTTCCTGGTCACTCAATCACTTCTGCCAGTCTGGAGACTAAAACCAGCACCTCTCAGTCTTTCTGCCAGTCTCCTCACTGGGCCAGGCTGCTGCAGCTCCAATGTCATTTTGAAAATGATTATCACCCAGCAGGTCGCTCTGTTCTCCTCCATATTTAAAGACTTTATCGGGATCATTATTCAGGAAGTAAAAGTTAAAAACTGATGAATAAGGATTACGCTCTCTGCCACTCTGTGACAGGGAGTGGCAGTCATTAGCAGCAGATATTAATAGACAGGCTATTAGCTTAGGTCGGAGCTTTGTGTCAGACTCTGTTACAGTTACACTGACTTTCTGTCTCCCTCCTCTGCTTTCCTCTCCCTCCGTTGCCTCGCCGCTCTCCCCAACACATCTCCTCCGTCCTCCTTCGCCCAGCTCCAGCTTATCCACTCTGATTCCCTACCTTGACTCATTTATGCCTCTTCTTTCTTCCCTCTTGCACTCTCTCTCTCTCACGTTCATACATTGGCCCTCTCTGTCACTTTACTCGCTCACAGTTCTCCTCGCTACAGGCCCAAACCACTTCCCCACGGCGTTGTCTATCTAATCCTGTTTTCCATCATTCGGCTCTCCGCTCTTTTCTCACACTCACATCATGCTATTTCTCACCATAAATCCTCAAACCACCACCCTTCGGTCACCACGCTTCATTTAATAACACACTCTCACCCCCCTCCAACCCATCTTCTCCTATCTCTTTCTCTCTCATTCACTTTGGCCATGACCACATTTATGCAGATGTGTTTGATACACACAGTGTTTTGTGCAGAGGCTTCTATCCACACTTGCATTCTTTGGGTCTTTTTCTTAAACTCTGCCATTGACTCTGAAATTAGAATTACCACCTTGCATTTGTACGCCATCTGTCCAGACTCATAATATATATTCTGAAGACTTTAAAGTAATTAAAACAAGGTATTACGCATACTTTTATGCCAAATTGTAAGTTATTACTTTACATTTATGATGCCAGTAAATACTTTTCCAGAAACATGCTGCCTTTACTTCAAGATTACTTTACAGACGCGCAATATCAGTACAACCAAAGAACTTGTGGTGGACTACCAAAGGAACGGGACAGAACGGAAAACTACAGCCTCGACAGTAGGCAATGTTTCAACCTGGCAGCAGAGAAAATCTTTACAATCACCACAGCTTCATGGTCTGCACCCAAGATTAGTGCCATCAATTCAGTATCTGACCAAATGTGAATTATGGTCACAATCTCCCCTTCTGTTCCTGGCTTATGGTGTTGAATAATGGCCAGAAGAGTGTTTTTGCAGAACATTAGGATGTCACATTTGTTGTGGAAAATTGCAGATGCTTGACTCAGCGACAATGTACACTACCGGTCAAAAGTTTTAGAACACCCCAATTTTTCCAGTTTTTTATTGAAAATCAAGCAGTTCAAGTCAAATGAACAGCTTGAAAGGGTACAAAGGTAAGTGGTGAACTGCCAGAGGTAAATAAAAAAAGGTAAAACATAACGTACATTTCAGAATTATACAAGTAGGCCTTTTTTCAGGGAACAAGAAGTGGGTTAACAACCTAACTCTATGGAGTCTTGGGCTATTTTGTCCATTTTTGAATTCTTTTCATGTCTTTGTAAGTCATTTTGTGTCTTTTTTTGGTAATTTTGTGTCTTTTTTTGTCATTTTGTGTCTTTTTTTGGTCATTTTGTGTCTTTTTTTTAGTCCTTTAGTCCAACATAAAATGTGATTTTGAATCTTTTTTTTACTTTCAAAACACTATCATGCTCAATAAAGAATTTTAAATGTTGCATTCATTTCAGAGTACACTGAGACATTAAACTGCATCATTTTCAATTAAATTCTGGAAAAGTTGGTGTGTTCTAAAACTTTTGACCAGTAGTGTAAACTACGAGACCCCGATGGTTCAAGTTGAAATGTTTTATGAATTAACTTGATCATGTGAGAAGTAACAATTCCATCACGCACAGAGAAAGACAGCAGCCTGGGATGTCAACGTCAGTTCTGTAGACCGTTCCCCCAGCATCTATATTAAGGCAGAAAGAGAACCGCATCTGGTGCCCCGTTTAGACGAAGCTGGTACAATTTGAACAAACTGACTTCCTCAGTTAATTAGGTCAAAGGTCTGTTATAATATGCAAAAATCCACCACAACTTTGAAGTTGACATTTTACCTTTTGGGTATTAAATGTCATCACTTCACCATTTTATCCTATTGAGACATCTTTTGTGAAATTCTGTAATAATTAGTGCATGAATTATTGAGTTTTGCCTAGTGTTTGGCGGCTGTGGCTCAGTTGGTAGAGCGGCCCCCCACTGTTCGGAAGGTTGGTGGTTCGATCAGTCTACCTGTCACTCCCAAATTGCTTTCATTGGTGTGTGACTGATTTCCTGACGGTGGCAGGTGAATGAGCTCTGTCTGTAGTGTTAAAGTGATTGAGTTGTCACAAAGACTAGGAAAGCGCTATACAAGTGCAGTCCATTTACCAGAAATTTAGCATGGCATCACAAGACTATTTCACAAATGCGTATTAGACAGGAATTATCTCTGTTAATTTGACATTTCAAGGGCGAGAAGTATGTAATGCAGTAGCAGAATGTTGTTTGTTATCAGATTAGCTTTGACCTTGACCATGGACCACCAAAATCAAATCAGTTTATCCATCAGTTCAGGTGGAAGTTTGTGCCAAATATCAATGGGTATTAATGCCTCCAGCCATGACTGTCTCCACCATGGAGACTAAAAAACAAACCGCTAAATCTCTTCTTCATCCCGTTTTAGTTGGCAAACAAAATAGTTTTTAGCCTCTTAGTTTTAAAAATAGAAGATCTGATCATAAATGCCACCTGCTGCTACTATGGGTTGGGCTTAGGGATGGGTGATTCTGATTTTTTTAATATATGTGAATCATCTGACATCAACATAGACGTATGCCAATGTTACAGTGGTTGTGTGTCCTCCGCTTTGCTTTCCAACAAAATGAACAATCAGAGAGACTGGGATGAAATGGGCAGTTTGCTGCTTAATGTTGCTGCCTGGCTGATGCTGATGAGGGGTGGGTGATATGGATCAAATTAATACTGCGATGAATACAACACCATTAACTCAAGTTAATTGTGTTGAGAGTTCACATAGGGTGATTTAAAGTTACATCTTGGGCTGTGTCTGAAATAACTCTCTTGTTTATTCATTCATTACTCTCGCTATAATAATCACTCAATGGTTGACTTTATAGTGAGCAATAAAAGGAGATTTTGGATAATTACTAATCATTTTGTGTTATCACTGACAGGTGTTGTTATGCAGGGTTTTTTTTTTTTTATCCATAAAATGAATTGCATTGTGGGATTGATAGCGGACATTTTATTTCATATCAGGGTCCTACACTCAAATTCAATGTTGGGCTGTGAATATACTGCACTATATATTAAAACGGCTGTAAAATTTTCAATAAATATGTCACGCCGACAAATGTAATAAAATGTTGACATTAGACATGACATGAGGACTGCAATATCTCAATATGAGAATTTTATTGAGTTATCACCCAGCCTTTGACTGTCTCTGTGACAGGAGCTACCTTTAATGGGTTTTTTTCGGGGAAAAAGCTTCATTTTTAGGGTGGAAATCATCAGCTTTTGGTGTGGAGCTACAAGAAAAGAAAACCAAACAGGCCTTTATGTGGCCTTTCTCTTCATCCTTCATCAAATGTGGCTTCACCTCAACACTCTGTCTCCTCTTTATTCCTCACTAACGACCTCTCTGTCCAACCCTCTATCTTTAACAAATTCCCTCATTTCTTCCCAATCATCTTATCTCTCTCTCTTATCGCTCCTCCATTGTGGAGCTGTGACCCCGCCGAGAGAAAGAGGCAGAGGGAGAGACGGTTTGAGAGTGGGGAAAATAGAGAGGGAGAGAGTGGCAGAGGGTAAGGTTTCGATTTCACAGCAGACAAATAGGCTGACTTTACGTAGGTAACCTCTGTAAATGGGTTTTCGATCTCTAATTCTCAACAGATCCCTATGAACGATTACATAAAGACACACATGTGAGAGAGAGGACAAAGAAGAAGCAGAAGCAGAAGAAGAAGAAGAAGAAGAAGAAGGGAGACTCTTAGACGAACACCTACATGAAAATTGACAAATTGCCTCAGAATTTCCCGGTGGTTTCGCAGTCTGGACGGTGAGTCAGAGAATTTGTCACACTGACTCCTACACTTACCAACACATAAACAAATCAGCATTTAAACACAGATATACACATATGGCTGTCGCCCACACTGAATATGGTTGGAGGTCTGACCTTAATTGGTCTCCCTCTGTTTGTTAGTTTGCCCAGTGCCGGCCAGATTTTAACAACGCTTTGGGAAAACATCTCAACGCTCATTTGTGGCATTTAAAAAAAAAATTAACTCCAGACAGACACTGCCGGTGTGACCTTGGAAATGATGCGTCTCATTAGTGTGTTATGGCGTTTTCAAAATTACACAGACATGCAAAAGGGCACTGTTGGCTGCTGACTGGCTGTGAGAGAGGCAGACTAACTAACTGCCGCCTTTGCTTAGTGCTCCATGATACACACACACACACACACACACACACACACAAACAGAAACCAACACACACACACACACACACACACACAGGAACTTTTACTTTGATTACCAAAATAATTAGTAGATTTATTACAAAGCTGCTCTCTAAACAAAAAGAATACACTGACATGCATAACAATAATGTTACCTCACACAGCAAACATTGTTTATTCCCTGAAAAATATGAGAAAAGATGACAGCAGCCATATCTCCGGATATGTAAAATATGAAAAATAACATATTATCAATAATTAGAAGAATTTATAGGGATGCCACGGTAAGGACATTTTCCAACCGGTCAGTAAACTCTGTGTTGCAGATTACATCAGATATTTCACAAGAAAAGACACTTTCAATAACTTTTCATATCTTAATTTGATCTTAATTTGATCTTAAACATTAGACACCAAATCATTCACTGTTATCATGTTGGTCAACTCTCCTGTTGTCACATAAAGTGTCAAAATCTTCTGACTTTGTGCTGCTGTTGTACCAAGCAGCCTGTTATCCGTATTGATAACATGCTTAGTATTTAACAAATTAGAGTTGTTCTTTTATCTGATGAACGAGCTGATATGTAAAAATTGACTAAATGGGTTTTATTTTCTATTTCATAAAAAAAGAAAGAAAATGACAAGGGTGCAGTGGACAAGGATTGCTTCTTGTTATGACTTCTTGGCATCACTTTTTAAAGCACAGGGTACCTCTTTAGTGTCAGTTTTGCATTGATAGTAGTCATATGTTAACTTTGTGAATTCATACAAAACTACTTGGTTGTTAAGGCAACAAAACTACTTGATTAAGGTTAGGAAAAGATTGTGGTTGGGGTAAAAAAAAATAGTCCATTTGTGATGTTTGTTTCACAACCCAACCCACCCAGACTTTTGAGTTTACCCCACATTTAATTCTTAACTGCTGGAGGAAACCAAATCACCCAGAGGAAACCCACACAAACACTGTGAGAACTTTTAAGCTCCACACCCAAAGACCCAAGTAAATAAACAGCATTTGTCAATAAGTAATGAATTGTTTGGTGGTTTTATTTTTTTAATGTCTTGTACGGCTGAACTGTTGACTACGAATCTCTACCACACAAAATAATCTGAACAGTGCTGTGACGATTGATCAATTGATCGATTATTTAATGACTGTAATTATAGATGATTTAGATCAATTCATCATTTATCAAGCAAAAATGTCACATTTTCTGCTTCCAGGTTAAGATTCCCTGCTTCATCAAGAAAAAAAAAAAAAAAATCAATTTCAAGATGTCACCTTGGGGAAATTGTCATGGCCATATTTCACCATTTTCGGACACCATATAGACTAAACAATTAATCAACAAAAAAAAAATCGACACACTGATTGATATGAGAGCAGCGCTTAATCTGAAAACTGGAATGTTGCTCAACACACACAAACACACATAATCTCACGGAGGATTTCTCTTGGTTTGTCAGTGTGTGAATCAGTAGATACACAGTCATACTGACAGAGGTCTGGAAGCCAATGAAGAGAGAGCGAAAGAGAGCGAGGTAGAGCTTAATAAGCCTGATCTGTACTTTCTGTTTATTCCGTCTCAGTCCAAATTGCTTCTAGGTGCGGCTTGTTCAAAAAGTAATTCTCCTCCACCATATTTAATTGTTTTATTGTGTCATTACTTCATGTTGCCGGAGCATTAACGCGCCGTGCATTCCACTACGCCTATTAAACTGTAATGGCTCTACAAAGCAATATACGTCGTGATCAGACGTACACACACACACGCACGCAAACACTATCAAACGCACACACACTATTAAGCGCCAATGGTGCCAGAGAGTGATATGAGGCAATATTGCGGGCGAGCAATCTGATGAAGTGTGCAGAAACAGTCATTAGCCGAGTCCTCGTCCCTGTTCAGTTTACCACACACTTAACATCTTAACGAAGGAGCCGCATTGCTTTCACACTGCATCGGCTTATAATCACTCGCAGAAACACTATCAGAATTACAACACATGCACACACGCTCGCTTTATCACTCATTTATACACAGAGAGACGCTCAAACACGCAGACAGTTTTGCTTGTTGCTCTCGGTTTATGGGACAAACTGCGGAGAGAGTCTGAGATTATGTGCATACATTACGGCACGTGTTAGTGCGAGCTGGTGAGAGAAAGTCTTAAATGTTTTGTGAGAGTGTGAGAGGAAGTAATAAGATGAGTGGAGTGCGTTCGTCTGCTGAGAGAGGGATGATGGATTGTTGAGGAGAGGCAGGTGAAGCTGAATATCTCCCTACAGCACCGGTCATAAAGCAAGAGAGCAGCCTCCTCTCCAACAACACAATGAGATCAAATAACCTCCAGTGCCTCTGAGCGCACACACACACCTACACCTACACACACTTGGAGGTGAAAGCAACATCAGTGGCTGGCACTGATATTCAGGCTTCGCTCTGTTTTGAAACATCCATCATATTCTTGAGCAGAAAGAGAGGCAATGAAAGTATAAAGACGAGCACTCTTTGACACAAACCCCCCCCCCTCCCCCTCTCTCCTCCCTATCTCTCGCAAAAATACATATACACTCACGCACGGGGCACGCACGCACAGATAAATACACAGCAGTCCGTGAAGTATGGGGGTGAGAGGAGGTGAAGGAAGATGAACAAGCAGGAGAGGAGGTTGAAGTAAAAGTACAAATCCAAGTAGGAAGGGGAGGGAGAGAAACAAACCAAAGTGCTCAAGTGGAAGGAGGGTCACTGATGGGAGAGACTCTCCAGGGCTCAGAGGGGGGATTAGGACCCGGGGAGTGTGTGTGTGTCAGTGTATGTGTGTGAAAAAGAGAGAAAGAATGAAGGAATGGCATCAATCTTGCCGAATCTTGATCGCTACTTTTTTTCATAACAATAAACCTGTGAGCAAGGCATTTTACAACCAGCATCTGTCACAAAGCCTTGACACCGCCACAGTCCTGCTCCCTTTCTGTCCCCGACAGTCATTAACAGCCCTCTCTGACTCCTCGCTTTGGTGCGGTATTGTGTGTGTGCGATTGCTTGTGTGTGCCTGTCCACATGTGAGACTCCCCATTGCTATACAATGTGTGTGGAATTTCATGCTTTAATCGGTTGGGGACCGGAACACACGGCAAACAAAGCGCGCGGCACAACAGTGCGTCATCTCTTCATTCACACACACATATATATAGTTTATAGGGCATGCATGCATCACACACACACACACACGCACACAGGTCTCCTGAGCAGGCTGGTGAGTTGTAGTCCTGTTTGAGATTCTGCACTTTGCCCTCTTCTGCAGATGGCCAATTACATGATCAGATGTGGTCCGATTCACCGCGGCCACACACGAAATGCTTCATGTTAAAGCTCCCCTACTTGGAAAATACACACACACACACACACACACACACACACAATCATAGAAATACAAATCATAAAAACATCCAGCAGCATGGGCCCAGGGGGTAATTTAGGATTAGGGTGCGCTATGCTCAAAACAGCCAAACACATTCTCACATTGATATGGAAATTAGACCAATCTAGCATTGGTGCAAATGGCTAAAAAACAGTTACTTTAATGGCAAAAAAACACCAGTGTGTACATGCACACACACATATACACACAGAGAGAGATATGCATATGAATGGCATGCGAGGGATCTGTCCCAGAGCTTGGTTGTGCCTATCAAAGGCTCGTCTCTCCCAGAGACCAGTCGAGGCCCAGCCTTACACACTTAGCATTAGAATACATCAATGGCACAGGAATGGAGGCACGCAGGCTTTCATACTCGGAAAAACCCACCTTCAGCCTCTATCTTCCCCTTTTCACTCCCTCTTTGGTCCATCCCAGCCCTCCACCCCCACTGTTAGCCCTCTCCTATTATCTCCTGCTCCTCTTACTCCCCCCTCTTCCTCCCCATCTCCTCCTCCGTCTTAAGACTCCACTCCCCCCTCCCCTCCAGTAGGAAGCCTTTTTAACCGTGACCAGAACTCAGAGCCGCATGGACCGTGACCACATAGCCATACAACACCAGATAGTGTGTGTGTGTGTGTGTGTGTGTGTGTGTGAGTGTGTGTGTGTGTGTATGTGACTGACATAAAATAATCATAGTTAGGCCTGCCACTACTCAGTCACCCTCAGTGTTGTGAGTGTCTGAACAGGCTGCTTCGGATCCTGTTCAGCTCTGTGGGATTCGCTGTCTGGCCATCAGCATTCTCCCCAACACTTCACTGACTAACTGACAAACTCCACTTAATGGAATCAAACTTGGCCCATCAAACGTGTGTCAGTGCATGTATTTGTGTGTGTGTGTGTGTGTGTGTGTGTGTGTGTGTGTCTCCCCCGTCACTTGTCTGTCGATACCCAGAGACAGCCTTCAGCCAGAGAATAGGAGAGAGAGGTGAGAAAAAACAAGCCAGCTCTCCTTTACTCTCTAATTACAAATGACAAACCTGCTACCAAGAGTCGGTCTGGCACCTGACGACGCATGATAACCTCTCAGCTCTCTGCCGATACTCGGTGGCAGACTGGAGGCTGTCTGTGCGTGTGTGTGCGCGCTGACTGACAGATTAAAACAAGAACAACAAAATCAAACAGTGTCCTGCCTTGTGGCTCTGATTTCCAATGACAAAGCAAGAAGTCCACAGCCAATACTTCACCTGTCTTCCTCTCTTCGTTGCCCTTTTAGTTTCCCATCCTTTACTTTTAGCCATCGATTTTCTCTTTCCTTCCTCTCTCCATCTCATCCTCCGTCCCTTCTGCATCATTTAAAAATCAGCCGTTCTTCTCCAGATCGTCCATTTCCTCCCGCGCGTAATAATGAGGTTAACACTACATTGTGGCTTGTACTCTTACTGGCTAATATCTATAATTGCATCATAATTATATCAAAGGCCATCCAGTGTGAGTGTCATGCGATACAATACCCTCACATCACGGAGAGGTTGTAACCTGTTCTCACACCATACTCTCTTCTCTTACACACCCTCAACTTTTAGCTCTTTCAGTACTTTTCTATTTGAGGGTAGCTTTGCAATATTGTGGAAAATAAGTACTAGAAGAGATAAGATACTGATGCCCAAACATCTCACCACAACATCCATGTTCTAGCTGTTCCTTCTTTTGATCAGTAGAAGCCGGCTACACTAAAGCCCCATCAACACATGCATTGAACTGAACGAGACATTACCCGGAGGAGCTGAATGTGAGAAAGTTGGTAGACTGGACTTTAAACAGACTTTACTTTGCCAGCTCCTTGGTACAAATCAGTGTCTTGTCAGACTGAGCTCATGTGTGAAAAGAGCAGGTCGCTGTCTGGAGGATTTAACTAACTGGAAAGACCAAATTACCAATCGGCCATGTGACCGCAGCATACTTTCTGTCCCGAGTCTGGCACTCTCTATCAAAACCAAATGAAGTATTCCAAGTTAATCCAGTATGTGAGATTGTGTCTGACATGGACTAGCTCCTCTGGTGTGATACATGGTTAATAAGAGCAACTTATTAAACTGGACAAGTTTAGTTTTAAGTTTAGACTTTACACGACTAAAACAGGATGTGGCACACAAACTAGTTCTTATGCAGAGACAGTAGTGTAGTGGAGGATATACGCAGGTAAACGGGGTATACCCACCTCTTTTTCTGCCAGTATACCCACCTATCAGACAATAAGCCATTGGAATATATAGAGTATACCCACTTCCTCCTCAGTAAACCCATCTTCGTAATAGTACACTCGCCTCTTCAACTACCACTACACCATTGCACGGAGATAAATTTGACTAAAACTGTACCTATTCTATCTGCCACTTATATCTATTTTGCTGCTATTTAAACCAACTGACAAAGCACCATGCCCCATTTAACCTAAAGGAAAAGAAGGTACTGATTAGTACTGGAAAGTTTCATTTTAGTTAACATACAGTTATATATTCATGTAAACTTGAAGGATGATAAATGAAGTTTAAGTTTGCATATACAAAGGATTGACAGCCCAGGCTGTTTACATTTAAAACCCTATAAATAAATAAATCACTATGTTGGGCTCAGTGACAAACCTAGTTGTCATTGGATGATTGAGGATTCTAGTTTTTCTATTATCTTATAAAATACATTTTTCAAGCAGCTGTAGAGGAACTTGGCCCAAATAAAATAGGAAAAAAATGTAATTCAAAAGTGAAGACAAGCAAGGATTCTATGCTAACTTTTGAAAATGTTCAATGCTCTGTGTCCCTTTCTCTAGCACCCCAACATACAAAAGTACAAATATACATGAGAACAACTTAAAAAGTGAAAAATAAAGTGGAGCAGAGAGATAAAGAGGGACACAGAGAGACTCAAGTACACACAAACAGCACCCTGAATGGACCGCCAGACATGAGTTCACGCTACAGGAGTGAGCTTACACTTCTTCCCATTCACACTTAGCATTGAGTTAGCATTGACTCCCTGCTGAATAGCCTTGTGAAGGCACAGGGCGATGCTAACCGGGAGGCACTATCGCTAGCCGCCCTGCTCCTTGGCGGAATAGCCGGGGCGGCATTGATATGGTAATGCCGGGGACGTTTCAGGGCCAAAGCTTGGGACCGTGGGCGCTCTGTGATCCTCCAAGCCCAAAAAGGACAGATCTCCAGGGCATTGTGATTTCCCCAGTCAAGGCCCTGAGTGATCAGGATAAGCCCGTCCATGCTGCTTTAGTGCTGTCACTCAGCTGCTATTGTGGTCATGTGAACGGCCATTTTCATCACAATTGACCTCGGTTTTGGCAGTACTGTTCTGCAGGGCCCTCCTTTCTCTATTCTTCGGTGCCCTCCCCTCTTTCCTTTTCGCCCTCCATCAATGATTTTTTTTCTCTGTCTGGTCTTTCTTGTTGTGTGCTCTCTCTGTCTTTTTTTCTCTCCTGCAACAACAGTGGCCCACAGATATGGCTGATGCAGAGTTTAACCGGCCTCTGTGCCTATCCGGGGCTATCTCTGCAGCCCTATCTGCTTCTAAGAGGAGAGTGTCATGGAGCCTTTGATTATCTGAACTGATACTGTAGAAAATTGCACCCCGTGATGCAATACATATGCTCGGCTTTACTATTCGCCTCAAGGGGGTAAAACACTCAGCGTGTGCGGTGTGAGCGACAATTTACAACACACACAACGAGTGGGCGGATGGGTGTCATCATTCTGTGTTTTATTCAATCACGGTTTGGCAAACATAGGAGTGCACTGTGTGTATTATTCTATATATCTTTGTGCGGAGGAGTGTGTGTGTGTGTGTGTGTGTGTTCTGTCTTTGCTCCACTTTATTTGATCAGGGCTGGAAGAAAATAACAATGTACTCCCTTGAGGAAACTGTGGGAGGTAATGACAGAGATTGTCCCTGCGAAACGAGTTTTCCCTGCACGTGTGTGTTGGTGAAAGATTGTGTGTGTGTGTGTGTGTGTGTGTGTGCATGTATGCAGGGGGGAAACAGAGGGGAAAAATGAAAAGAGAGGTAGAGGAGATGGAGAGGGAAGCGTATGCATATGTATGGGTCTAATACATGTGGGTAATGTGTGTGGGTGGTATGCTTGTAGGCTGTGGGGCATTCACATGCCGTCTTTCTCACTTTCTTTCTGCACCCCCTACCTCACACACACACACACACACACACACACACACACAGAGACACACACAGACACACACACACACACACACATATATACAAGGATGGGAGGAGAGTTTGCCTGGCTGCGAAGAACTCTGCTCCATCAACACAACACATCCTATTTCTCAACATCTCCTCCCACATCTCCCTCTCCCCCTCCACCACCTTTATTTCTCTCTCTCCCGGGAAGTGACACAGAATTCTTTTTAACTGCAGTACATTCATTACAACAACCCTGCAACTCCCACATCCTCCACACACCCGCCTCCACCCTGCACCCCCCGCCATTTCTCCCCTCCCTGTAATACAAGTGGAATAAAGACAGTGTACGTGTCCACCTCCAGCAGCCGCCCAGGACTTTACGCTTTCATTAAAAACATGATAGTCCAGCCGGAGAGGAAAAAGTTGGCTGGGAGAGGTGGTAAACACTCATTCATATGCGGCCTTACTACAGCAGAGCTAGCACATTCCCGTGTCTCAAAGCGTAGGAAGGGAAAGCAGAGCCTACAGACAGCGTGGGTGTTAGCGCTGAGGCCAGCCAGCATCTCTCGCTCTCAGCCATCCTCTCTCCATCTCCCTCCATTGACAACCACTGACTCTGCTCAGTGCACACACATGCACACACAAAGACACAGCTGTCCCTCATGTAAATGCATGTGTGCATAAAAAAAATGGTACACACACACACACACACACACACACACACACACACACACTTGCAGATAATGTTGGATGAATAGACAATATATGCAGCGAGTCAATAGGAATTTGTCAATTGCCATTGCAGGACACGTTGCAAATCAATGGCTAGGTCTGCTTTATGCAAGTATTGGATTTTTGCATAGCAGTGATGAAGTATCTGGATTTGTCAGGTATTTAATTCAGTGGAATTAAATAATTCAAAAACAGACTTTCCCATGTGGTTAGTTCATCTACAAATGATTTCTCAATAGACTTTTCTGCAGGTAACAATTACAACAATTACAAAGTTCTTGCAAAGTGGAAACTTGTATTGACAAATGCATTCCTGTCATACCAAACAAGGCTACACACTGTCGATTTGTTTACAGTCTATGACTTTTAATTTTAATGAGGAGGGTCTGATAACTGAAACGTGATCGACAGTGTGCAGAATATTCCTTTGTTCTTTCGACTGAATTTCCCCAGAAAATTACTATGATGAAATCTTTATTGATCTGGCAATTCATAATTCCATTTTAAGGCTGGAAGGGTGATAATTTTATTCATATTTATTGTGTGTGTGCTATCACAATGTCCCAGAGCCCAGGGTGAGGCCTTAAAAGATCCTTTTTGTCTGCTCAATAGAGCTGCATGATTTGAGAAAATATACGATATGCCAATACGTTGTTGAATACCGCGATATTACTTATGTACAGATATTAAAATGAACTAATTTGGACGTTCTGCTGCTTTTAGTACAGTGCGAAATTACGACAAATTGCTTGTTGGATTAAAAATGAAAGTAAGTTATTTCCAACTTTTTTGTTTTGAACAAATTGAAGACAGAATTCAAAACAAAAAGCACCAATTAAAAAAAAAGATTAAAGCTTCTTATAAAAGTGAAGTTTTCTACTGACATTCTCTTTCGACAAAGTAAAACAAAATCCCTGAGCATCTGGATGTTCCCAATGAACTTTCAAAACAATAAGTAAAAAAAACAATTTCTCTTATCACAACTCCAAGCTCTCCTTCCTCTTCCCATTCACACTGTTGTGTGCTCTCCTCTTTCCTCCTTCAACCATAAAGTTTTCTGACCAATAAGACGATGTCTAGCGGCTAGAGCTCCGTCCTATTGGACAGACGGTAAACAGCACGTATCAGACAAAGCAGCTTGCAGACAGGATGTAGTTTCATTTGTTGTTATTGTATCTAAAGTGCAATGATGCAATAACCCTAACCCTCAATATCCAAAAAATCCAAATATATTCCATTTAGAATTATAGAAAACAGATATTAAAACAGATATTAACTGTTATTCTGTGATTCTCACATTCGAGAAGCTTTTGTTGGCATTTTAGCTTGAGGAATGACAATAACATTATAATTTTATCAAAATAGTTGTCCATTGGTCAACAAAATTAACTTATTGTTTCAAACTATTACATATAGTCAACAATAATAGAAAGTTACACCCATCTTACTCACAAATAAAGATCACAGTTATCTATTCATCTATTTTTCAGTTAATGAATTGATAACTCCCAAGATGAATTCTTAAAATCGCATCTTTTGTGTGAAACTCCAACATATTTGACATACAATATAAAACTGAGAGGCAGCAAGTCATCAAATAAAAGAAGCCTGAAAGAATGAATGAATGAATATTTAACATTTTGCTGAAAATAATGAATTGCTTATCAATCGTTTCTGTACACTGATTTATAACTGACTCAACGTATTGTTTCAGATCGTGCTCACACACATTTACAAATGTGTTAAAAACCATCGAAAAGCTGCAGCAATATATTGGCATTCAGCGCACCCACACAAACTGGTCGAGTTGTGAAGCCAAGAACAGGAATCCCTCATAAAGGAGCAGCAAGAATTTCTCAGAAAATACTCACACATACACACACACACACACACACACACACACACACAGAGCTCATTGTCTGATCTGAAGAGAGACTCGAGAGTAGTACGGCGATGCAGAGGAGGAGGACAATGAGGAAGAGAAGAAGAAGTGATGCAGAGAAGGCGAGCCAACAGGAGAGGCAGCGGGAGAGACGGAGCGGCAGGGGGAGGAAGGGGAGGGCAGAGCGGCAGATACGAGGCGAGAGAGAGAAAAGGTGGAACAGGCTGAAACATCCAGGAGAGGAGTGCTGTGTCTGTAGGACGCCATCGATCCAACACTGACAGAAATAGACAGGCAGACCAGAACCGACACAGGCACTAACACACAGACGTGCTGCTGACCGAACACACATCTGCACAGCAGGAGCTCTTCTTGCCAACACACTTGCCATCCACACATCAGCAGTCAATCACACACACACACACACACGCCCCACTAAAAGCAGAGAAGTGCCACAACAAAATTAAAATTTGCATGTTTTTGCAGCCGGCACAGCCAGTTTGAAATGACATGTTGCACCGGCATCAGTCACAGCAGTGAGCATGCTCTCCGCCAAACCATTCAAAATTCTAAACCAAACCCACCTGCTATCAGTCAGCAACATCACGCATGAGTTGCAATGTTCATGTGTCTATTGGGCTGTACATTTTATTAATTGTTTTCCCTTTAAGTTGGATTCATTTGGCTGTTTAAGGGCAGACTGACTGGGGTTGTGAGACAAATCGCGCACCTATATTAAAGGTACAATGTGTAACTTTTCTGCATTAAAATATCCAAAAATGATTACACCTATACATACATACATACATATTTTGTTGAGTTGAGAGCTTCCACTGGACCAAATGTTTCCAACAAATCTAGATAACTCTGTCATCAAGGTAGTGGTTTGTTTCATTTGTTTACATGACAATGACATCATATCCCCTTTGCATCAGCGTTGTGTGCTAGAAGCTGACATAAATTCACTTTTTATCCAGTTTTAAAACACATTTTGTTATGATACACTTTTTAGATCTTGGCCATTTTTTACTATATGTTTTAAGTTTTATGTTATCGGAGAAACAAGCTGAGCAAACCTTAGCAGCAGCTCGACTTCCAACCCCTCCGAGACGTCCTGTGTCTACCAAACAGCACAGATTTTTATATGTGAAACTGCTTTATTCGCCCTTATACCAGTTAAAAAATAGTTTGTTTTGGAGAGGTGGAGACCACTGTGGACAATTTGTCTACCAGTAAAACCGCCTTAATGTTGAACACTAAAGGAATCCTAACTGGGAGAAACTGACAATGCAATGATGTCAGTGGTGGTGAAGAACTCCCATGATCCCACGGTAAAAAACTTATCCTAACTTATACCTAAACAAGCATGAAGCTTCCTCCAAGCCTCCTGCTTAATTTTTTGTTTTTAATTCTTGCTTGATTTTTTTGTTTGGACTGTACTGTCAGCAGCTTCTGAACACAGAACAACTCATGCACATGCATACAGGGCTGAAATCAACAAAAAAGTATGAAGTCACATCTGACATTAATCAACAAAATGGAAAATAATCCAAGTAATGTTCTGTGCAAGTACTGCATGCATTACATCAGACAGCATTTGTTGAAAACAATCTGATTAACTGATCTAATTTGCTTGGAATGACTCATTTGGGCAACAGCATCTTGTAAAACGATGACACGACACTGTAACAATTTTTTAAACATAAAAAAATATCAATACATTGTTAAAGTAATTTGTGAAGCAAACATTTTCTGGTTTCAGCCTCTCAAATTAAAAAAATGTGCTGCTTTTATCTGTTATCCATCTTTGTAAACTGAATATTTTGGGGGTTTTGAGCTGTTTTGAAGGACAGAACAAACAAACTTGCAACTGGCAATGTTCACTATCTCTGAAATTTCATAGAACAAACAAATTAACGGAGAAACTAATTTGTAGATGAATTGATAATGTTATTAAAGATCAGTTGTAGCCCTAATAACCCTTAAGTTTTAATAGGATTACACTAAAAGTTAAGATACTGTTTGATGATTGTTTAGCCACACTCACATAAAACATGAAGGTAGAATACACAATGAAAGACCAAAACAATGACAAGAAAATATCATTCTCAGACTATTTCCTCCTCTATTTGTTGCTCATACATGACTGTATTGCCAATGGTTTGTGCATATGCCTGAGTGTATGAATTAGTGGTTGACCGGCTGGTTTGCACTGACACATCAGACTCTCTGACAGTTTTACTGACTGCTTGCTGTTGCCATCAGGAGCAGAGTGCTTGTGTAGCGAACATTTCTGCCTCCCTCTCTGGCCTGGCCTGGCTGGGACTGATTAAAGCCTTCTGCTGAAACAAGGTCATAATTCACTTAGCCATTTCCCAATTTCCGCATAATTACCCTCCTGCTTCACGAACACTAACGCGCGCGGACACACGCACACGCACACATTCGCACCGACGCTCAGACACAAACACATTTCCTCTCTGATTTGTGTCATTACTGAGAGGAGAGTGGTTAAAAGGTTTCAGAGTTGGCCTCTTAGTGACAGCTTAAATGGATAAAACCTCAATTAAAGACTCTCTCCCCTCTCTGCTGCGCTCTCTCTGTGGATGGAATGAGCATAATTCTGTGTTCTCTGCAGTTTGTTGAATCGAGGACCTTCCCTTGCCTTTTCCCCCTCGTTTGGCTGCTAAATCAAACCTTCTCGATCTGGACTTTCTCATATCTCGCCATAATTGTTTCTTATAGAAACCTGTTTGCTAGACACTACCTCCTTTAGAATAAAACCAAATAAAACCTCTTATGTTGTTTGATGCACTGCTAACAATATTCCAACCTGGTCTCACAGAAATCCGTGAAATAGCCACGGATTTCGCTTAACTCAAAATCCGTGGAATAGCCACGGAATCGCTCAAATTTCCGTGAAACTGACACGGATTTCGCTGCAATGCAAGTTAATGACAGTCATATCCCGTGGCTATTCCAACATACAAAGTGATTATGTACATTCACTGAGTGAATATTTAGAAAATAAAACATATATTTCTCGCTAGAAATGTGATCAAAATCCATTTTTATGCAGAAACAAAGTCAAAATATTAATTTTTTCACAAAAAATTAGAGAACTGTCCGCCATGTTTTTTGTTCTGACCGCCAGAACCTTGAAAGTCACGTGACTTGGAACAAACCAATAGGAACAAATATCCATGGAATAGCCACGGGATATGACTGTCATTAACTTGCATTGTAGCGAAATCCGTGTCAGTTTCACGGAAATTTGAGCGATTCCGTGGCTATTTCACGAATTTCTGTGAGACCAGGTTCCAATATTCATAACCAAAGCTCAACAATAAGCATCATTCTGCCCAGCGAGCAGCGACAATAGTGGCTCTCCTCCCTGCTGCTCCTCCTCCTGCCCTGGCCGACGGTTGATTCCCAGAGCGTTTGATGAAAACAGAAGCTTCTTCACGTGCGACTGTTTTGTCTTTATGTGGAGGATTCTTAATTGTCATGTCGGTAGAGTTTATTAACGCTAGACCACTCCGCTGTGTTGTGATCAGGCTCAGCATATGGCCTCAGACTGCCACTACGCTGCTACCATTAGCCACATCACAAACACACCATATGAGCATCTGGTGCGTGTGTGTGTGCAGGAGTTGACAGTCTACATTATTAGTAACCCCCCCTCCCTTTCCAAAAGCCCCAAGAGCGCTGGCGAGGAATAGAGTATACTCACACACACACACACACACACACACAGATACATAAAGCGCTTTGAAACAGCTTGTAAACATCACAGCCTTGTTATTAGCACCTGATTACACTGCTGGAGCTTAGGCGTCGGCTCAGAGAATAATGTTAATATCAACAACAACATCAAGTGTGTGCGTCTGAGTGTGTGTGTGTGTGTATAGGAGTGTTTTCGTGTATTACCTCCAGCCCATCGCTGTGGGATTTGTTCTCTGTGGACAATTTGTTCAAATTTAACACATGGGTGGGAAAGATAAATTCTTGTTTCGCCCTGCGTTTTGCCTAAAATCTACAGATAACGAGGGAAGACGGTCATTCAATAATTTGGCTGTCAAGGAAAAGGAAGCAATTCATCTGCCTCAGACGGCAGCATTTTAACTTAAATCAGCACAAACACTGTGCGACTCTGACAAGGCTCCACTTGTTATTGCAATGTGATTTGAAAAGATCCGTTTAGTCACTTTACTGTCACTATACAATCTCATTTGTGAGCTCTATATTTCCTTTCTAAGCCTTTACAACACTCCGACAGACTCTGTCCCTGGATTACCTCCAGGTTGTGCAGAACAGTGAACACAGACCAACAAAATCACCAATGAAGAAGCCAATATTGGTGTGTTTGACTTGTGTGAACTCCTGCGTGTCTTAGTGCAATCAAAAGTCACTTAACTGCAATGTTAAATGGATCTCTGTAGTTAGTAACAACGCTATGGTCCCACAAACTATAGACAGACGCCTCAGCCTGGCAGAGTGCAATAGCTGGTAAAGGGTTTTAACCACCTAAGATCCCAAATACCAGCTGAACACATTGACCTTGGTTAATGGTGATTGACTTGCAGATCCCTGTGCTGTTAGTGAGTGGATGGAATACATTAGCAAGTGCCCCAGTATTTAGTGGCCAGACAGATAGACCAATTCTTTGTAAACAAACATTGACAATGCACGTGCATGCCGGTTGCAAAAAAAACAACCCAGACCACCAATAAGAACATTGTGATCCTGACTATTGCAGTGACACTATTTTCTCACTGACCTTTTTCTTTATATTACTGTTGAAATGCTTTCTCGATAGTACAACACCTTGTCACTTGAGGATAGGAAAGTATGAAAACTGTATATGTAAATGTACAAAAAAAGACTTTAATTAGTACCTTATTAGTTTTGGCAGCCCACCATACAACATGCCATCTTCAAAACAGATTACAACTCCTCTTGTGATAAAAGTTCTCTCATGTATTTATGCCTTCTTCTGATTCCTTCTGCAACCAACGTACGTGTGCAATCGTGTGTGACGAAAAAGAGCGACGGCTTGGTAGAGAATCCTGAAGGGTAACATTACACCAGCAAGAAATTACTAGCATAAAAGTCTGTTACGATGCTTAAAACTATGTTATCTGTGATCATGCACAGAAAATCAAACACAACGACATAGACTCTAGAGTTTTGAGTCCAAAAAATGGGCGCTACAAACATTTTTATTGTGTTCTGAGTCAATTGTAACCATAAGTGATGACAGTGTTCTGGTTTAACGTTTGACTTGTGACTCAAACAGAATATATAGGTGTCCTTGTAAAAGCCTTTGATTTTACTTTTAAAGATGGGTTTTTTTTTGGCATTTTTAAAAAAATTAATTTTCATTTATTTTAAAGATGAAAGCGAAGATTCAGAGTGGAAACTGGACGAGAGAGAGAGGTGTGTGAGATGAAAAAAAGCTCCCCAAGGCTGGAATCGAACCTGGGACGTTATATGTTTGCTCTGTAAAAACTCACTCGGCTACCTGTAATCCAACCATAAATCTCACTTTAATCAATTCTAAATCCATACTCATCCGTGTTTAATATCTACACAGAGTATTTATGTACAGTACTACGAACAACCGCAGATGCATTCGGCTGTAAGTCACCAGTTAACACAATTACTCATTGAACTGAAACAACCGTCGTTCTGTAGAGCTTGAGTCTTCTGTTGGAATATCGATTTTGAGAGCAGAACACACAACAACAAAACACGTTAGTAACCGTTTTAATTTAACTTTTAAGTCTGATCAGACGCTGATCCCAATTTCGGTCGCAATCCTCCCAACAATTCTCTCCCAGCACACAGCATCTCCGCTGGTGCAAACATGGAAGTGACCCATGCAGACTTTGCACCCCATTTGGAGCTCAACCCCATTTTCGCACCTGTGCACACCTGGCTGGGACGCAGGTGTGGCACTCAGCTTGTCGGTTTTGGAAAGTTACAATAATTGGGCGACTCGAGCCCGCATTGTCCGAACACCTGAGAGGAGCTTTTCATCATTTTCAGACTGTCCAAACAGCACTTCTTAGAGCCCTTAACACAAAGAACAGCAAGAAGAGCAATCACTCACACTACCAGTTACACCTTTTGGTAATTTGGACTGTCCAATCTAATTGATGGCGTGTTGTTGGAAGCAGGTGGAAAGTGAAGCGCTGATAAGTAAACCAACACACAGGGAACCAAACTGGGAGCATATTTATCAACCATCTCTGATCAGGAAACTGGTCCTAACTCACCCAGAAGACTCACTCACAGCGATGCATATTCGGCCATTCCTTTTAGGCACAGCGATAAAGCCATTTTATCTGCTTTTCTAACTGAGAAAAGTCTTCCTGTCTGCTTCGGGATTAAGTTGAGCTGCAGAGCTGCTCTAAGCTAGTAGGGGTCCCAGCAGGTGGCAAATGATATGATAAACATGCACGTCTCAGCAACTGCAAAAAATACTGAAGAAAGAAAATTTGATTTCAAGCAACAAACGTCATTTTGAGAGATATTCAAAGATACAGACTCTTATTTTGTCCGGGAAATGAAGCTCCATCCAAACATGTCATTTATGCTTTATTGAAAACAAAAAAATACAGCAATTACACTGTCTGAGGCTGAAAGCTCCAGTGCCACACATTTCCTCAAAATTGCGTAAATGTGTGGCTTTCTGTGATTTGTCAGTGTCATGAATCACATTAATCACTGGTCCAAGCATTGATAAGGACACATTCCAACTAAATCCATATCACATTATCAACACATATTGGTTCTGCATGCATTATCCTTGATGTTTTAGCCAAATGACACACAGACGTGCTCAGAGCATAAAAACAGGCCAACAGCAGAAGCATCAGATTTTTTACCAATGTACAGTGGCATTAAAAAGGAGGTTTTACACACAGAAAAAAAAAGGCATGCGGAGTTAAACGGTGTACTACATTATAATTTGTGTGTCATCGTTAATCAGTCAAAGAAAAATATGTTTTAGTCTTCGATGGCTTCAGAAGTCAACACGTCTCATGCAATGACATTTATTTGGGTGGCCCACTCAAGCATATGTTTTTGTATTTCTGAATTTAATATTGCTCCCTGTTAAAGTTTGTGTGAAATTGACGTTGACTGAAAAGTCTGCCGGAGCACAGCATTCATGTGCAGTTCTTAGCTTGTGAATTCACTGCAGCCCACCACGCTACACCTCCACCTCCCCTGAGGTTGACTACCAAAAATAAATCCTCAACTGGTGGGAAACACTCACGGTGATGCTATTTTATTTTATCTTTCCTGCATCGACTTACTGTACCTGCATCATCCGGCCACTATTGTGAATGTAATACATCCACTAGAAGCTTAAGATAATAATCAGCATTCATTTACCTTCATGATTTTTCCTTTCCAAGTTTGTGTCGGGCATTTATTTGACAAAACACCTTAAATCGTACTAGGAGGTAGGAGTGTTTCTAGACTAACTATTCAGTGTGATTTCTAGCAAAGACTGTGAAAG
Source organism: Centropristis striata (assembly GCF_030273125.1). Classification (NCBI taxonomy): domain Eukaryota; kingdom Metazoa; phylum Chordata; class Actinopteri; order Perciformes; family Serranidae; genus Centropristis; species Centropristis striata. The sequence continues at coordinate 12,668,895 of NC_081524.1, forward strand.
TCTTGATAAACACAGCCTGCAAAGCATCTGTGCAAATCACCAGCATGGAATCAGCAGTCACTTAAATCAATAGCAATCCTGTGCCAGGCATTTACACCCAACAGACCCTTATTTTATGTAAGGCTGAATCAGAATCGCTCAGCTTGGTCCGAGGCTCGTATAAGCTTGGTCTTAGCAGAATTACATCCCTCAAATCCCTAAGAACCCGCTTCCTTTGAATCCAAACCATTACAGTGGCCAGTTTGCGTTTGATCCAAGACGGAGCAAGCGCCAACGCCGGACATCAATACTCCATTTTCACAGCAATGCATCCGATTAGTCGATCATGTAAGCGGGACAGCGTTTGAGGAAATGAAAGAGCCAATCAAGAGATGTAGGAAAAACGGAGTGGGCTCACTATTTCAGGCTTGTCTCTTTCTCAAGATCAGTGCAAGTGTTTTATGTGTGTGTGTAAATTTGTAGGCCCTGCGAGGAGGTGTGTGTTTGAGGTGGCCAAAATCTAAGAGGAGAGGAGAGAGAAAGGAGAGAAAAATATAAACGGGGGTGAGGTGAGGTGACAGAAACCCGGGCAACATATTTCCTCTCACTGGAAAGATTTAGTCCAAGTTAATTTGACAGAGAAAGAGTGTCACAACATTCACATTAAACCACATAGCTCCCAAAATACCACCACCACCCGAGAGTGCTTTCCCATCAGGCAATTGGAGGATGAGAGAAGAACAGAGAGGTGGAAGCACACTCCTGAAATCTAGCTCATCCCTAAAGAGGAAAGAAAAAAAAAGATAGAGGACGAGAAAATAATTCATTTCTTTTCCTCCTTTCTTGTACATGTCCCTTATTGCTCGGCTCAGCTACCAGACAATACCAATCCAATCCGGAAAATGAATTTACTCCTACACATGCTCAAAGTGAGAGAGACAGAGAGAGAGAGAGAGAGAGAGAGAGAGAGAGAGAGAGAGAGAGAGAGAGAGAGAGAGAGAACCACTGGATCTTATTATGCGAACAGGACTCATCCATCATACAGGTGTTCCCTATTGCTTTTAATTAATGACGTCTCTATGCGAGTGTCTGCACGCCACACACACGCTCTCACACCCACACGTTGCAAACCAGAATCCATTCACCCGTACGCTATGTGGCCTTATTATTTGTTACTAATGAACATTCTGATCACTGTGTCTATATAACTGTTATGATGATCGCTGAGCCCGTGTGTGAGGTTTTATTTTTGTGTATGCATGTGTGCAAACACACATCACAGTGGTAGCTGACATACGTAGCAACGGCGCGAACGCCTATGATGGATGGCTTGTACACACGCGCGTACACACACAGGCGGGCCCGTGCGCCTTGTGATAGTGGGTGAGTAATACTCTGCTTTGTGCAGATATTCATAAATGTAAATGTTGTTGTCCTAAGTGGGGCTGGGAGACAGATAGTTTTGTGTTGCTGTCAAGGGGATGGTTGATTGGCCTGCTTAATCCTCTCGTCTGTGTTTCCCTTTTTCTCTCTCTCGTGCACACACACACACACATAAACCAGGCCTGTCTTAATATGAGAACTCAGTGTGTGGATCAGGGCACTGGCCAAGCATTATTATCATTATTATGATGACCCTCCTCCCCCTGCTCTATTATAATTCAACACAAAATCGGTCTGTATTCCTCCTGACTTCCCCTCTCCTCTAACCAGTCCCATAGCATTCCTCCCTCACTGTCTCTCTCTTCTCATATCCCTGCATTATTTCTCTCCTGCCCTGCGTGACGTGTCTCTGCACACTCTGACGAGCTGGATGAATATAAAACAAGTTCCACCTCAGCATCGATTACCACACATGTGCATTGGTATGAGAGGCCAATTCTGCTTGCGATAGCTGGCTTCATTCCAGTGGCGTGCATCGAGGTGACAATGTCATTGACACACAGAAAATCTAGCAATGCTTATGTTTATTCCCAGCCTAATCGCTTCCCGAAATATACAAGAGATAAATTAAGAGATATCGCCAGATATCTATTATGCAAACCAGTTAACTGCTGCATTATTAGATTACACACATACACATGTATACGCACGCACACACTCGTGAGCACACACACTCACACTCACAGCGGTGGTTAATTGCCAGGTGGTGGAAGATAATGTGTGATTTAACGGACTGATGGACTTGTTTTTGTTTCGGTCACCCATCAATGAACACAGACATCTGTAACAGGGCGAACACACACACATACACACACACTTAAGCGCGAGTTCTCACACACACACACAAACACACATAGAGACACAAAAGCACACACCATTATACACACGTTCATGCCCAGGGATATCAGTGACAAGTGACTGATAGGCAGTGGCAACAGCCATTGTGCAAGATGCGAATGTAGGAAATGATCCATCTTCTCGAAGTTAAAAAAGTACACAGCGGGGACGTTTGTGTGTTTTTGTGTGTTTTCGCATAATCATAAATATATGTGAAAATACAAAGTACAGTTATAAGTGTGCGCGCCCACGTGTGTGTGTGTGTGTGTGTGTGTGTGTGCCGTTAATCCTTGGTAACAGTCTCAGCCTGTCTCTGGTGGTTGATGAGTGGCTCGGGGTCAGAAGCTGGTTGAGAAACTGCAGGGTCCTGAGGCTTTACAATGTGTTTACCACTCAAACTGACAGCTATACTACAGCTTATTATTGGCCTTCTAAACCTCCACACTGCACTGTGAGTTAGAGAAACTCCAGAGAGGCCGATTGCCAACGGCTAGAGACACGCCAGCCAACCCTACAAATGTGGGATGTTGTGGTGTTGAGTGCAGAGATTAAAATAAATGCTGGCAATGGGATCAGTGCCATTGAAAAATGGCGAGGAAGTGAACGGAAGGGTGGATTAGACAGGTTATCCTGCAGTTTATCTGTGTCACTGTCCGCGGCCCCCTTTGTCTCCTAATTCAATAAGTAGGCTGAATTGAAAAAGTTATCCCCACTCAGTGCTCATACATTGTCATTGTGTATGTGTGCACTGAGGAGGAGAAAAAAGAGAGAGAGATGGGAAGATCAGGGATGAGGCAGGTCCACTGAGATGCAGTGTTCTTTAATTAACCACAGTCTTTTATAAAAGACACACACACTAAGACTCACACTGCAGGGGCCAAGAATATTCTGCCGCTGGGATGAAAAGCGTATTGGCAGTGGACGTGTGGAGAGGAGAGGAGAGGAGAGGAGAGAGAGGAGAGACTGCGGGGCTCTGCAGTACTCAGGTCCTGGACAGTCAGGTTAAAGGTTAGGCTGCTCCAGACTTCTTTCGTTCTCTCCCTGTCTTTGTCTGAAAAATCAACTGCAGCTGCATTTTACTTAAGAGTGTACCACAAAAAGCAGCTGCCAAATGACTTAATTAAGTATACATTTTGCCAAGGTCAAAGCTGCTCATGTTACGCCGAGCTGAGTGCACCGAGGTCCCGGGTTCACTTGTTCCCTTTTCCCTTTATGCCTTTAAGCGCATTTTCTACATTTTATCTAAATCAACTTCTTGCTCTGATATGGAAGCCGAAGGTGGAATTTCATTTGCATTTATTATCAAATGTTACAGAGCAAAAAAAAAAAGTATAGAAAATGAAAATGAGCTCCAAGTTGAGAGAAAAATATCAGCTAAAACGCATTAGCAATAACCGTGCACACAATATTGGGTTTCTCTAAAATGTGCGGAAAAATAATTTTCACACATTCAGGAAAACTAATATTGTTTACAGTATTGTACCGCAACCAATAACCTTATGTTTTCCACTCCTATTACTATTGCAGTACTTCATGTATAGTAATTCTGTTGTGAGGCATAAATTCACTTGCCTCTCATAGTTTTATTTCAAGCTGTAAAGTAAAATCGTTGGCCTTGAGTTATAATCGGCGGACAGGGGCATCGATCCTGCTCCTGCAAAAACAACAGTGTATTTTCTGAGTTTTCATTTTGTTTAGGTCTTTAATAAGCGCGGTCATAAAATGTGAATTGTGTATATCCGAGTGCTCATCTTAAGGGCCTAGTAAATACTGCTGAAGTGGTAAATACCACAAACTGAGATGTTTTAAAGGCCGCCTGGTAGCTGAAATATAGCTTACACATAGACAGGAATCACTGCAAGATGGAGAGCGAAAAGGAAGGTGTGTGTTAATGTGTGACATGCGCGCTTGTGCACCTCGGAGACCTGAAATTTAGGTTGATTGTTGCATTATTTTCTGACAACATTGAGTAAATCAAAAAATGATTAGATGACAACGCTCACTGATTTGCTCATTGAAAATAAATCGTAGAAATTTGACATTATCTCTTGTCAAATCTGGGATTTTGTTGCACATTAACAACAATATATCAGCATATTTCTGACAGAAGAGAAGGAATGTGGATGTACAGATTGGCACATGTGAAAACGCAGCTGATACAACAAAAACTTACAAGATTTGACTGTGAATTGCAGCAGGAGAGATAAGCCTACAGTGTGTTGCAGCAGACTGACGCTACATTCTTAAGGATCCAGCACCAGAGCCATGGACTCGCGAGGACAGTATTAAAAAGGCAGTTTTCAAAAAAAAGAAAGAAAGAAGGGGGGGAAAAAATCGTTTTTTACTTGAATCGAGATAGGGGCGAGGAGCGAGGGATTAGGAGGATAACAAAAAGGCCAACAGACTGAGTGTAAACAAGAAAAGGGGGTTAGAGAGGGATAGAAGGAGAGAGCAAGTTGGAGAGGGAGCGAGAAGGAGAGATTGAATAGTGACACTGCTACAACACAATGGGGTCAGGATGAAGAAGTGCTCCTAATTGAACCAGATAGAGGAGAAGACAGAGAAAGAGCCCTGAAAGACTGAGAGAGGATAGCCACATGACGGAAGAGAGGAGGAGAAGAAGGAAGGAGAGAGGATTACATGTGATTCTTCTCCTTTTCTTTCTACTCCTCGGCCATGCATGCATGGCTGAAGGCGGCGGAGAGGGGAGAGAAAAGGAGGAGGAGGGGGGTCTTTGAATAAATACTAATATGCACACATTTATGTTGCACTGATGAACAGAAACTAATTATGTCCGGCTGGTTGTGCAAGTGGAGTTTTTGAAAAGATGGTTTGGAGCCACCTTGACTCCACAGTAGGGGTCTGACAGAGCAGTTCCAGGCTCAAAAATAGCTTCACTGTACAGAGAAACACGAGAGGCCTGTTTAAATAGCTTTTGTAGATCTTTGTAAATCATTTCTTCCACTTAAAAAAAAAAAAGATACAGAAGAGAAAGGTAGCTGCTACCATCCTGATAAAGCATCAATCAAGCAAAGCTCAAAACAGCAATAAAGCACAGATGAAGTGTGATGGTGAGATCCTGACAGCTCAGGGAGTGCAAATCAGGACATTTTTTTCTTTCCTTGAACAGGTGGAGAATAGAGAGATCAAAAGAAATGGCATATATAACCACACATACGCACACACACACTTAGACAAAGTGATAAGCACAGAGGAATGGGGGTCTTACTGTATGTTGGAGCTGTTCCAGTAAACGGAATGCCTGTTGGCTGTCACCTGGACCCAGGTGAGACTCGTTAGCACCCAGAGAGACAGCGCTACCAGAGCCATGCTCTCGGCTCCTCTCTCGGCCTCCGTCCCTTTGGTCTCTCCGGCCACTCTCTCGGTCCCTTCACCCCACCAAACAACGCGACTCAAACATCCCAGCAAATGCCTAACAGACGGGAGAGGGGGAAAACAAAAGCTTCATGCATGCATACAAAGACTATATAAGACTTGCTCTGGTTAATAACTGTTGTAAAAGTCTATTGTGGTGTGAAGTGACTATGAGGTCCCCTCCTCCCACATAAACCACACTGCGAACCCCCCCTCCCTCCCTTCCTTCCTAACAAATCCTTGGGCTTCAAACAAGGGGGTTTGTGGAAGTCCTTGTGAGCGGTGGTCCTCTCTCTTCTCACCGGGAACTGCTGCTTCTGAGCCCGTCAGAGGAGTGTGGGAGGCCGGTAGCGGGTCCAAGTGGGAGGTCGGTGTTCGTCCGGGCATGAAACGCTCCTGTCCGCTGGGGAAGAGTTAAAGCTGAAGGCTTACTGAGGCAAAATTAAGAATGTGAGAAAAAAAAACCGGTGGTAAAATAACAAGCAAGTCCTCTTCGTTTTTTTTAAACTGTTCTTTATATGCTGCAGTTTTTCCTTCCAGGGGTCCGAGAGATGCAAAGCACGCCGCGCTGCTGAGCTCTATAATCGCTGCAAACAATTCATGCAGCCAGTTTCATTAGGTCTTCAAGACTCTATCCGACAACCATCGTTTACGGTGAGCAGCCTGCCCACCCGTCTCTCTCCTTTCTCTCTCTCTCCTCCTTCTCCTCTCTCTGTTTGGTAGGCAGCACTCGTTCACTTTCTAACTCCACCCCCTGCGAGCGACAAAAGCGCATTCCTCCAATATTGTGGCCGAGTCGCAGCACATCAGGCATCACTGCGACTTCAAGTTTTTTTTCTCAACTATTCGACCTCCACTGCCGGTGCAAAAGTAGAAAGCTGTGAACCCCCCCTCTCTGCCAGATACGTCTGCAGCCACCATCTGCAGCCTATTTCTCATCGTAACGCCCCCCTCCTCCTCCTCCTCCACAGCCACACACACTCACTTTTGCATTTTTTTATGACATAGACTAAAAAACACCCTTGAACACACGCACATACAGCATACCCTCCACTGTCACCCCTCCTCGTGTGCATCCACCAGACATCATAAGTCAGTCTAATACAACACTATTATCATGTGCAATCCTCTTATGGCTGCAGCATCTCACGTAAGCCCCCATAAAGATATGCAAGCTTTATATGATACTGCACAGTGATACCATAGGTACTTTATCTGAGTTTTGATAAAGCAGAAGTGACTTGCTGTTTTATTTGGCAAATTATCCCATAAATTAAATTTCACATCTAAAATTTATTAAGGCAATTAAGTTAGAATAAAATTAGAGTGCGATCCTGCCCGTATTATATATTCCTGTAGCTGTGTCCTGCAGAGATGTGGTAAAATGTTGAGTAATTTGCCCCCCTCTGTCACCTCCGATGCCATAAACTGTGCATCTGAGGTGTGTGTGTGTGTGTGTGTGTGTGTGTGTGTGAGAGAGAGAGAGAGAGAGAGAGAGAGGGAGGGGGCAGGCCAGACAGGGAGAGAGACAGGAGGTGGGAGCAAGAAAAAGAGAGAGATAGCAGATAGGAGAAAGATTGTTACAGTTTTCTTGCCGCCTGCTGGGAATGAGTTGGTTAAGGAGAAGTCAGAATGATTTATTGGGAGAAAAAAGGAGGGAAATAGGGAGATGGAGAGCAAGAAAGAGAGTGAGATGAGATGCCATCGGGGAATCCCTCTGTCTTCTCCAGTCCCTCTACCTCTCTCATGAGCTGTCCATTTAATCCCCCCCTTTCTCTCTCTCTCTCTCTCTCTCTCTCTCTCTCTCTCCTCACCCTCCTCACCCTCCTCTCCTCATCTTATCCTCGCATTTCCAATGCAAACTTTCTGCACTCTTCAATCCCCGCTACCTGGCTCGGCTATTTTGCCTCTGTCTTTTGTTAGCTTTGTCTCTGGTGGTCTACCTGTCTCCTCTGCCTCTGCCTCTCTCTCCATCTTTCCCCGTTAAAGCAGGCGTGCAACTTTTTAATGAGCACTCCTCCTTTGCCTCCTCTCCTCGCTCCTCTGTCTATCCATTTCTCCTTAGCCTCTCTGTGTTGTATTTCTGTTTATGGCTCCACTGCATTGTGTAGTATCACAGCAGCAGCAAAGTCAAACACCCGGTTCAATTAAATATACATGCTCTGATATGTGCATGTACATATAAACATAGGTGCATGCATATTTTATGATTGGGGCCTGAGTGGTATCCATGCAGATAGGTTCGGGTAAGTCTCTGAAATATCTGCTGCCTCCTAATACAGTTGCATGAATGGGATTTTACTTCTGGTGGTGTTCACATTGAAAAGATGACGAAAATAGTTAAACCTTTTTGGTACCTTTCTTATTTCTGTTTGAAGTTTAATATCATTTCCATGTCTGTCTGTTAATGAAGCTACAGCCAACAGGCAGTTAGTTTAGCTTAGCATAAAGACTGGAAACGGAGGATTATAGCTAGTCTCAGGTTCTCATTTATTGTTCATAATTATACCCATGAAAAGTAATGCCCTCCAATTTGTAGATAAGCCACATAATCGTGAGCCATGTCGTGTAACTTGTTACAACTCATGTTGACGTTTTCTTGTCAGATGGCGGCCCCTAGTGGCCGTATTAACTATGACAGGATGGAGTGAAAGCAAGAAATGAGGTGATGAAGTATAAAGAGAGAGAAAGGCTGTTTAAGCGTCTGAACACTTTTTGGAATCTGGGTTGTAACTGTGTCCAGTAGTAAAGTACAAAAATAGTTATTTCTCCTAACTTTAATGGACAAACCTGTCATTGTACTGTGGGGGCAGCAGAAATCACCAAAACCAAAACTGTCTGCATGGCTAGATACCCCGAGAATTTAGTAAGGACATGTGTTTTTGCCATTAAGGTTAAGTGTGTGATCCTTCAACTTCCAGCCCATAGAGCATAGATATTTTTAACTGTATGGCGACTTAAGGGAGCTGCTTGTGAATATACTGTATTGCTCCATTTTAAAACTGTAAACGGGGCTCAAGAAGACAAAGTTGAAAACCGAATGCCAATGGAAACACAGATTTGGTATTTTTTTGAATACCAAAAATTCCATTTCCCGCCTTTCCGTTCACTTTCTTCGAAGCGGACCCTGTCACGTTCTGTTTCAGCAAACGCCCCTGTCAATTTTAATTCATCCAGGTTGGATTTTCCAGGCGTGGGTTGCAGTGCTATTGGATTACTTTTGTATTGGGGTTATTATGAGAAACGACCTCGGGGCTGACTGCATGCGGTGACACCGAGGCTCTTATGACATTTCCAACCCAGAGCCGGCCAACAACACATCTGTCAAGTGCTCCTTTCTGCAACCTCGAAATCTAATCGGAGCTTTCTCATAGCACTGATAATTGGATATTAGGCCCCTATAGGACTCGCATCCCTCTCTGGGGCCCCGGGAAGTAAACAGTGCACATATGAATTCAGCAGGACCCTTGTATGTGCAAGAACATCATGTAAATATACAGTAAACAATTTATACTTTTTGTACACTTGTATGTGTGCTGCATTTCAATAGCATTCTTGAACTAGGAGTCTCTTTCTCACTCCGCCTCCCGCTCGCTCTGTGTCTTGGCCTGCTTCGCTGTTCACTGTTGTGTTAGTAAATTGTACTGACACTCCCCCCGCCTCCTCTCGCTCCCTCACCACCTCTGCTGCTCTCCCTCCCTCCCTGTCCCTCTCTCACCCGACTGACTGACACGAATTTTCAATCTCTCTGTTTACCTTTCACTGCTGTGCCTAAAACAACACTGGTACAGGCTAAGAGCAAGGAGGAGACTGTGGGGGGGAGGGATGGAGATGGAGCTGAGTACGACAGAGCATTGGAGGAGGAGAAAAAAAAAGGAGAGGGTGGAGGATGAGGAGGAGAGGTGCCACTAAGATTGGATGGGAGAAGGAGAGTGGCGAGGGGGGGAGGCGTGGAGGGGGATGCAAGAAACGAAAGAGGTGCAAAAAGAGAGAACAGGGCTTTCTCTGTGTTTTGGTTGGAGAGGAATCCAAGGGGGAAAGAGGAGAGAGAAGGAGTGAGGGGTTAAGGGAAGGAGAAGAGGAGCTGATACTTTTGAACAGTCACGCAAACTGAGCCAGCAGAGGGGACGGAGGAGAGGAGAGGAGAGGGGAGAGGGGAGGAAAAGGAAATGAAAGGGTGGAAGAGAATGTAAGTCAGAGTTGGGAGAAAGAGTTAGATGGGGCACAGAACATTAGGAGTGCAATGAGATATAGAGAGCGAGGGGGAGAGAGAGAGATTTATAGAGGTACAGACGGAGGGAGAGGACAGCAAGAGTGATGTGTAGAGAAAGGGTTTTTTTAAGAAGAGGGGAAGGATGGAGAAAGAGAGGGAGGAGAGGGCGTGCATGGAGAGAGAGAAAGAGAAAGAGAGAGAGAGCTCAGAATAGATACGCTCTCAACAGCATGAAATATTGAACGAAGGAGACCGAACACAAGGAGGGGCGAGGAAAATGGAGGGACTGATAAAGACAAATACAATCGTTTTGTGTGTGTGTGTGTGTGTGTGTGTGTGTAGAGACAGAGGAAGATGAGAGAGAAGAAGAGTAGGTGACAGGAAAATGAAGAATAGTTGCTCCTGGCTGGAGACCAACACGCACAAACACACACAAAAAAAAAAACCACACACACACATGCACACTCAAACAGACACACTAACGTTGCTTTGAGTTTAGATTACTCCCATGTGTGGAGGAGATGGAGCGGAATTCGGTGGTGTTGAAAATATCACACTGCAGAGTACGTTTCATCACTACTTGCACCATCCCAACACACACTCTCACACTCTCGCACACACACACACACACACACACACCCTCTCCTCCCCCCCTCCTTTGATCTCACTTCTCACTGATCTTCTCTCCTTCCATGTCAAATATTTAGGCTGCATTTGGCAGGTTTGACGAAAATTACCATGGAGAAATGATTTTATTTATTTAACTTCCACATCAGAAGTCAGTGTCAGTAGCTGCGAGAGGATGATCCCAAATTCCAACGAGAGGAGACCGGCATTGATCCAAAAAAAAAAAAAAAAGGAATCTGCTGAGTTTCCCCATTTCAGACATTATTTTTAATGCGGGGGAACCACTGTCTGATTGATTTCTGAGGAGAGCACACGAGCGGTTTGTTTGAAAAATGAAAAAGTACGGGAAAGTTTAGATGTTTTTAAAAGACACTTCACACACAAGAATACACACTCGAGGTGATGAGTCAACACTCTCTGCATCCGTCACTTGCTATTAAAGCGTCAAGATAATGTTTTATGTCTCTTTTTGGATAAATAAATGCATTTTTTAATTAATTCAGGCTGTGCAGCGCTTCAGGGAATCATAATCCCCAGCTCAGGCTGAGAGGTGTATCATTTTAACATAACATTGATAGGAATATCTGACTAGCATCGCACACAGAGAATGACACACAATTGCAAATCTCTCCTTTCACCCCCCCTCTCTCTATCTCTCACTACCACACTCACACACACAAAGACCGGTATTCACTTACTCTGCATTTTTTAACCAAAGTTCGTGACATAAATCAGATAGAGCGCGTCAGTGAAGAGAGAGATGAGTTTACAGTGACTAGAGAGGAAAGAAAATGAGGAAGAAGGAGGGCTGCATTAATAACTGGGGATGTAAAGTATAAACACACTTGACTTACATTCTGAATGTAAATATGACTTTAAACATCCCTTTAAAAATAACACAAATCTTTATCTTTAGCACATAAATATAAAATATTGGACGGAAGAAACATGACAGCAGTTTTTTTTTCAAGAAATAAATGACTAACATGGCACAAAGAGTTAATTTGTGCTCAGTTAACTGAAGTGATTATTCACATAATTTCATAGTTCATAGTTCATACTTTTAATTTACCACTACAATACCAGTAATAACATTGTTTCACAGGAGGAAAGAAAGAGTCCTCTCCATCATGAATTTATACTCTTGCAAAAGAAAAACTGTGATATATCACACCATATGCTACACACACACACACACACACACACACACACACACACACACACATATATATATATATATATACACACATAGGTGACAAGTTAAAGAGGGGACATAACAACATCAAGTGTTTTAGGGAAGTGTTAAGCATCTATGAGTCACCAGAGCTGCAGAAATGCTACCCGACATAGAACAACTGACTGAAACAAACTGACCCAGCTGAATGGCACACAGGGGATACTGAAACTGCACTGCACAGTTTTTTTTAATAACTTTGTATTAAATATGTAACTTCTGCATTAAAATGTCTATGAATTACTAAACTTGTATTTTGTTATTCCAAATGTTACCTGTTCTAGTTGCTCTAACTTTGGAGGAAACATGAGAAACACCGGATGATTCATCAGAAATTATTGCAATGTCACAGAGTTATATTCATGCACAGAATTAATGAGCTACAGTAGCTTAACTCATCTAATGCAAAGTTAGCATTACATTAGCTGACATTACTTGCAGCTATTTCGATAGAGTGAAATTACATAATCTGAATAAAAATGGATAACAATAACATGAATCTGAACATTATTTCTGCTGAGCCACTTCAGATTTTCAGTCAGTTTTTGTTATTGTTTTGATTGAGAAACCCTTAGTGTGTGTGTGTGTGTGTGTGTGTGTGTGTGTGTGTGTGTGTAACTATGAAAAACATCAACTTGCAAAACTAAATCCAATTTAACTTTAACAAATAGAATTCTGTGTTAACATCAACATTATAAACTAAATGTGCAGCTTATTGAAAACAATCTACAGTATGTCAAAGATTTTAGAAAGCAGAAATGTGTTACTGACTGTAACCAAACATAACCTAAATGAGAGAAAAGGACAAATTAAACTGCATATGTGAGGGTGAGTGGACACTACATTACCATTGTTTTAGTTGACGAAGTGGCTGTAGATGCTCCTGTCACAAAATCGGTCCAAAATCTCCCTTAGGTGCTCATCGGAACCATTCAGTGACCCCACATGCATTGTGGGTCTCAGCGTTGTCGCCCTGAAAGAGAATTTATTACAGAATAAAGTCAATTACATGGGTCAACTGGGCTTTTTCACACCATAATAGGATATTAATTGCTTAATTGTGTTCTGTAGCACACCTGTAAGCATCTTTGTTGTGTTTCTACACTAAAATTACAAATTACAGACCAAGGCAAGAATGTAAAAAGTTTAGGCCACTTAAGAAGATAGTTGGTGTGTGTGTGTGTGTGTGTGTGTGTGTGTGTGTGTGTGTGTGTGTGTGTGTATAAGAGTGGTTGGGCTTTGGGGCTATTTAGACAAATGTTCCTGACGCCTCATATATCACAAGTCTCAGTACTGTATTAGCCCCCGCGAGTGTACTTCTGCAGACAGCACAGAAACTCCGAAGACAGCAGGTACGCACACACACACACACACACACAGACAAACACATACACAAGAACCCCCTCCTCCCCTCCCCTCCCCTACGGCTACACAGACAGACACACATGGAAAAGGAACAGGTGCAGGTTGAAAAAGCCAGCTGCCACCCGTTCTTTGTAACATCTACATTTCATCAGCCACAACAGCAGCAGCACAGGTGACGCCGAGCCCAGTGGGCACCGAGATTAGGAGAGTGGGAAAAGGTTTAACTTACACTGTCATCTAAGGTCAGATTTGCATTTTCCTTTTATTGTTAAAGGTTAGGTATTCCAGTGGCTAAGCTGATCTGAGATCAATGCCTAAAGACACCTTCTACCCTCAGGGACGGCTCCGTGGAGTTTCTGATGGTGACATCATATCTGTGAAGGAAGTTGAAAGGACAGTGGGGAGATTTTTGCCCGTTTTGGGCATGATCGCTAGACAGTCGGCGTCCTCTATACCTGCATCTCTGTCTTTTTTCTTCCCTCTCTCTCTGTTTCTTTCTCTCTTGCCTGTAGCTTCTTCTTTGTCATTCTATCTCAATCCCCTTATTTCTGTCTCCACTGCTATCTCTGTCGCCCTATAGCTCCTGGCTTCCTCCTTCCCCGCTCTATCTCTATTTTCCCGTTGCTTTCGGCCTCCCTCTCTTCCTTCGGCTCGGCTGCTGCAAGGAAGTGCTGTCAGGTGAAACCCTGGTAGATTAACCTCTGACCCTCAGCAGGAGGTGGGACCGATTGGCTTGTAATTGCTATCAATGTAGCATGTGTGTGGGTGGAGGTTGACCGTGTGAGTGTGTGTGTGTGTGTGTGTGTGTGTGTGTGTGTGTGTGTATGTGTGTGTCTTTTCCCCCCATTTGGTCAGTATGATGGCTATCTGGGCCAGCACATGCTGCCGGTGAATTTAAAGGGTGAAATGCATTCTGGGTTGTGATGGTGCGTTATGGCTGTAAGTGGGTCTTTGGTGTCCATACCAAAAGAGGATAAAAAAAAACATTTCTGCTGTTCTCAGCAAACTGGAGCTTACTGCTGTGTCCAGAGCATCAGCGTATAAACACAAACACGTTAACACACACACACACACACACACACACACACACACACACAAACCTATATATATAGAACACATAAATATGAATACAAAAGTTTTTTTCTCTTGCACCGACTTTGAATGGCACCTGATTTGTGCAGCAGTGAGTGCTAAGGGCCCTCCTGTGCAGCTCGTCTGATTGGGTTTGTGCGCATGGGTGCCCATGTGTGCAGAATATTTACGACTGTGTATGCAAAAGTGTGCCTGCAAACGTGTGTCTTTGTGCAGAGATGGGGTGCTGTGAAACAGAGGCTCTGACTCCCAGCAGTCCTTTGTCACACTGACTGACTGCTGAAAGGCTGAAAGCGGGAAAGCCATTTCAGACTGTGGGGCTAAATGATGGCAGGTACTCCGATCCATCCGCAGCTCGCTACAATAACACAATACAGACCAGTCATCAACAGCCCTGTCATCTCCATCTGTAAATGCACTTCACACAGCCCCCTCCATCTCTTCTCCTCCTCCTCTGACTGCCACTCAAACAGTTGTGCAACTGTCCCCTAAACCCAATTGGCCCTCTTATAGCTGAAGTAGAGCCAGATTTAGTGAAATCATTTGTGTGGCTCCTTTTCCCCCGTTTCCTCATTTTGTTTGCCTCGTGTCGTCCTCAATTTGTTTTAGAGTTGCTGCTGAATTTATCGGCTTGCTGTTCTGGTAGGAGGGGGAATGTCACTTGGCTTTAATGTACGACTAATTCGGAAGTATTTCCGGTGGTGTCGCTGCTACTTCTTGAGCCTATTGATGAAATTAATGACCAGAATGACTAAATGGGCAGTCACGATACATGGCTCTGGAGACTCTCAGGGGTGGGCAGGCTTTTACGCCGGCCAAGCACTAACACAGTCAGCTGCAAGAGAGACAGAGCAACAACAAAAAAAAAGAGGAGTAGAGAGTTTTTTCAAGGTGAGGCGGGAAGAAAACAGAGAGAGAGAGACATCATAGGCATACAGGGAAAGGATGGAGAGAAAGGGGGGAGTTAAAGCGAGTGGCAGAGAGGGAAAGAGAGATAAGTAAAAGCAGGTCTGGTCCAGGTGGGGTTCAGACAGTCAGTATGTTATTTTAGGAGGGCAGAGGGAGGGAGGGCGAGAGAAAGGGATGGATGGAGGGAGGGGAAGATGAATGTAGTTAATTAAGATGAGCAGGCGGAGGAGACAGTGTGGAATTACACAAACACTAATTAGAGTCTTCGTTAGGGGGCACAAAACGAGAGCAGCACATCCATCATTGCAACCCTCCATCCCTCTTTTTCTCCCTCCTTCTTCTTTACCTCTGTTCTCTCTTGCTTTTGCATTGCAACCATATTTCCTCTCACGATTCTCTCCACATGCCCCCCGCCACCGTCTCTGGTCCTCCTCCTGCCACTTTTCATCCCAGACTTTTCCTCCCTCCATCTTCCCTTTCTCTTCTCAATTTTCCCCCCATCGATCCCATCAGCAGTTAACTAAATAGGTGCAATTTAACATCTGGAATCGTAATCGAAGCAACCTGCGCTCTCCCTTTCCTTCACTTTGATTTCTCTTCTTTGTTGTCACATCACTCCTTCTGTTTTTATCACTGCTCCGGGAAGGATTTCATCTCCCTCTCCCACTTCCCTGTATACGTGCTGACAAACACACACACACATTAACTGTACCATGTCAGCACTATTTTTATTGTTTCCCCTAGCCAGTCAATGCCTCCTGCAGTCTTGCTGCTCCAGCTCCACTCCTCCTACATACAGTATACAGAGCACTGTAAACCACTTACCTCTTCTTATCTTGCTTTCTCGCCTCATCTCTCTCTTTTTAACACACAGGCACTGAGCACTACTCTTGTCCTCTTTATCGTTTCACTGTCCTCCTCTAGCTCACCCCTCATCCCCTGCTCTTACTGAGGAGCAGATCAGCCTGTCATTGTTGTCGTCTGCATCCCTGGCACCTCGTGAGACCGCGGGGTTGGAGGGAATAATGAGGTAAAACTTTGGACTGAGCCCAGGGTGGTCTATGCCAGTTCTTGTTTCTGGCATTATACACAACATGGAGGAAAATATTACTCTATGTACTGTGTGGATACAATGCAGGAGATTGCAATAATGTATTTAAATGAGTCGAGGATCTACCAATTTTACGAGTTTAGCTCATTATCTGCACATTTACTTGCATGATGGACACTGGAAAAAATCTGAGCGGATGTAAGGTAACAGAATTAATAAAGAACAGATATTAATAAAGAACAGAATAAATTTTGAAATATGAACAATATTCTTGATAAAGATTAATGTGCATCTTTACATGGATATATCTAAGTTAACCTACTGTTGTTCAACACAAGACATTGTGCTTTTTCTTTTTCTTAAGATTTATTAATTTAATTCCAGTCAATCTTCTTATACACCCACACAATAAATCGTGTTTTATTGAGTCTTTTTGAGTATGATTGCAGAGTGGAAGGCATTATGAGTGTTGTGGGTCGTACTTGATCACATCAGCCATGGCCCTTTAGGATTTTTCCAGAACTGAAAGCTGCTGGATAAGGTCACAATGTTCCCAAGCTAACCTATTAAAGCAAAATCAAGGTTCTGGTGGAGAAAGACCTCTCAAGCCTCTCAGACAGAAACCACTGCTCCACTGAAACAGTAAAAGCTGTTCTGTTGCAGTAATGGTTCCAATTGTTCAAAACATGTTCCAAGATATCCAAAAATGCTCTTTAAATTATGCCAATTTCTTTTTTTTTTTTTTTTTTTAAAAAGCCCAATTACCGAAATAAATATTCTTGAAAGTACATTTGTTCCTTCTCCCTCATTAAAAACTCCACAATCTATGACAAAAGAATGTCTCTTGCTTGGCTGAAAAGTGAATTCTAAGTATCTAAGTGTATGCGCAACGAAGGCTTCATCACACTTGTGTAATTGAACTAGTTGTAATGACACAAACTCCTGCTTGTGCCCACAACTGTTAGAATGAGACTTCAGGTGAGTCAGATGAATGTGAAAACAGCCTTCTAGTGTCAAACTCACACATGCATTATTCTGCATTCTAACATCCAGAGGAAGTCACAATCAGTAAAACACATTTTTCAACAGGACAAATGTCACATACTAAAGGACTCGATTTAAAATCTGCAGAGTTTAAGAGTTTACAGTGGCAGATACAGCTTCTTTAAAGTGAGTGAGGTGCTACCTTTATCTGTTTGACCAACAGCAGTGGTGAGCTAAAAGCAGTCAACACAGAAAAACCAAATATAAATATTGTAAAATGTTGTTAAGCCATCTCATTTACATTTATGGTTTACTTCTTGCTCCCCGACCTTTGTGTGTGTGCTTCTTGCTGTAGGCTCACAAACACACAGAGAGGAGGACTCCCAACAGACTCAGGTCAAAGGTCACAGCCCGCTCACAGATGGAGCCTACTAACAAGCGTCTACCTGCCTGTCATAGATGACCCTAGGGTCCACAGCACCTACTGTAGAGCATGGGAATGCACCAACTACACTTTCATTCAACACATAAACAAAGCAGAAGCCACCGAAAAATGCGGGAGAAATGTAAGAGATGTCAGGCTGATTCAAAGGTTACACAGAGGAAGAATTTCAGAAACAATCTTTTGAAGTATTCTTCCTCGATCCATGATTTTTAACAACGTTAGAGGCATTGCTCAAGGGAGGACAATGTCAGTCTGCCACTTTGGTCCATACGGAAATATCTCTACAGCTTTTGTATGGATCACCATGACATTGTACAGACATCACTGTCCTCATGGCATGAATCCTTAATGACTTGTTGATCTCCGGGCTTTTCTTCTCGCGCCAACATGAGGTCAACTGTGGTTTAGAGGGAAATATCTTGAAAACTGTTTGATGGGTTGCAATAACATTTGCTATAAATTCAAGGTCCCTATAGGATACATTTTAATGATTTTAATGATCTGTTTTCCCCAAGGTCAAAGTTTTCACTTATCTAGTTATGGTTTCCAAACAATGTATCCTCCTCTAGCATGAGCATGAGGTGGACATTTTTGTTTTTTAATGAGCTATCGGGTGGATTGCCAACATTGGGTACAGATATTTATGGTCCAGGAGGATTTGTAGTGACTTTCATCCATTGACTCTTCATCTGGTGCCATCAGTGGTTCTGTGGGTCTGTGAGCATATTAGAGCCAATTATACACTGTATGAAAGAAGTGGACTTATCCACCATGACATCACCCATTGGTTTGTGGATTATGTTTATGAAGCCAGTAGTTTGGCATTTTGGCCAACGTCATTCGGGTTTTTTTGGAACCAGATGTGACCATGTCTGGTTGAGAGGGTGAAACTGGAGAGGAAGATGATAAATTATCAGATTGGTTAGTAAGATCATCTGTAAATCAAAATGAATAGCTGACTCCTTATGGTATCTTTTAGTCCAACAAAACACTGAAAAGACATTTTTAGGTGACCAAAATGTTACAATAAGCTTTCATGAACTGAAAACACACTGTGAAAGGGTCAAAGTTCTGAGACAAAAATCTGATAATTACCATTGCACTGACCTGTCAATCCAACAAGATCTCCAACGTAAACTACAGACTAGACCGTTTGTCAATAGCACCCATAACGACACATATGAGTGTTTGACAAAATTACCCATATGAGTGTTTTGCGGCTTAGGTACAGTGAATCTTTTTAAAAATAGCACACAATACTATACATAAAGTGTGGTTTGCGGTTGTAAAAATGCTTGAGTTTCTGTGAATTTAGGCTACAAAACCACTGACCTAGGTTTAGGGTAAAAAACGTACTGGTTAGGCGTTATAATGATATAAATATATAAATGTACGGAAATGCTGGAAGTGAAGTAGTTGCAAGGGTTATATGAGCCACAAAAGTTATGTAAAAAATGTGATTCACAATCCATGAGCCATAGGAGTTAGGTAATAAAAAAGGAAGTTATGTAAAACACGTAAGTTACGTAAAAAGTCATTAAATGGTAAATGGAGTGCACTTATATAGCGCTTTTATCCAAATCGTTTTACACTACACACTATACTCATTCACCCATTCACCCATTCATTCATGCTGGTGGCAGAGGCTACCAGGGCACACTGGTGCCACCTGCCACCATTGGGAATTCATTCATACACCGATGAACGCAGCATCGGGAGCAATTTGGGGTTCAGTATCTTGCTCAAAGATACTTCGACATGTAGGCTGCCATGGTCAGGAATCGAACCGCCGACATTCCGATCAGTATGTGACCACTCTACCAGCTGGGCCACAGCTGCCCCAATCATTACATTTTATTTTCACACGGGACACAAACCCTGTTCTCCTGGGTGAAAGTCAAACGTAAATATGAGTTGTATTTTTCTGCCTGTACAAGCGACATATATTGTTTTTTAGGGGGGACCAGGCTCGTCAATCCCAAGGTAGCCCCGTTCTCAAGAATACCCTATTTTATCGGCTAATTTGCTCTAAATGGGACCAGAATTCATTAAATGAACATCATGATGTATTGCATGAGATTTGGAAGTAGCGATTGAGACCATAAATTCTTTAGGAAAATATTTACTGAGATAATAAATCAAGTGAAAATATGGCTTAGTTTTCTCATAATACGATTTCTTTTTGCAGCCATTGGAGTCACCCCCTGCTGGCGATAAGAAAAAAATGCAGGTTTGAGCCACTTGGTTCTAAATGATTAATGTTAAACTTACCTGCTAAACATCAGCGTGTCAGCAGTGTCATTGTGAGCATGTCAGAATTCTGTTGTGAGCATCTTGTTGTGAGCTCAGAGCCCTGCTGTGCTGTACAGCCTCACAGAGCTTACAGAAGGCTTATAGCATATGTGGATCAGTGTAAAGCATATGCATTTGAGTGACACTTGCAAGAGGATTTTCCATCTGCAGACACCACTTACCAAGATCCTCTTCTAAAACTAAACAAAGCTTGCATTATTTCTCAGTTCTTTACAGGCAGTTTGTAATGCCCTTCACAGGTTAGTTTTTATTATTTATGTGCCCTCTTTTCAGTCATAGGGGTTGAAATTCCTCCAGTCAGCTCTGATTCTACTGATACAACGGATCACCCAGTAAAACCAGTACCATGAGCGTCTCCTACCTTCCATCAGTAACCACTGTGGCACCTCCCGGCCAGCACAACAGCAGCATGCTAATTTACTGTGAAACCAGCGTAGTGTGTCCCATCACCGCACCTCCTGTAATCCCTGCAGGTGAGAAAGAGGGAGAGATGGATTCCTGAGTATCTGATTGAGCAGCACACAAGATGAATAATTGATACGTAGGTTCTCCATCCCAATGAATACACAGTATACACACAGATGCACAAACACCGACTGTCTTACAGCCCATGCATTCACCAGTCTCTCAGGCTAAACTAATCCTGCAGGAAATGTAATACGTGATTCAATTAGTAGCAGCATATAGTGCCAGCTACCTCCTGTGTATGACATGGTGGAGTGTGTGAGAGTGTGTGCGAGTGTGTGTGTGGATGCACTCTAAGTACAGAGCTGAACTAAGTCCATTCATTAATGTAAAACCATTTAATACAGGGCCTTCTCCCACGTCTCTTTCAGATCCTCGAGCATGAAATGTACATGCTGAAGAGAGAAGGACAGAAATATAAACACTCAAATGTAAAATGAAAAAGCTGGTTAGTAAATTAAGATTCTGATGGCAAAGAATACTAAATCAAAATATGTGATTTCTGCATTTTGAAATACAGAAAATACAATCTCAAAAATTGATGGAATAGCAAACAATAGCCCAACTGTAGTCTCAGGCTAATGTTCTCTGTTTGCTTTTCCATTATTCATCATCTTGTTTTTATGCGCTCACAGTTGTTTTCCACGCTCACAGCGGTGCGATGATGCCACCCCCTTTCAAGTGTGTTTCTTAGGGTCAACTCTTGCCTCAGACACTGAGGTCTAAACCTACAAACAGAAAGAGAGAAAAAGTGCTCTAAGTGATGAACGTTTTTCCCGATTTAGTTGCTTAGTGAATATTTGCTACTCACGCATTCTGTTAAAAGATGAACATTTATAATAATATCACATTAAGTCAGTTTCTCAGACCTTGGATTAGTCACTTATTTGTGAAATCTAATTTAAGACCATCTCAGGGAATTAAATTATCATAATAATCATATACCAGCCACATTATTGTAGGCAGAAGAAAAACATCTTGTAAGTTATTAAATTAGACAAGCTGTCAAATGTGCGACTTCTGACAGTCTTCAGACACGTTTCCAGCTCTACCATAGTCCTGATCAGCTTCTTGATTTAGACTCAAATCACCTTTTCAGCAGGGAAAAACCTAAATTCCATTTTCATACATTATAAAGTCAAATACTTGAATCCATAAAAACAAAGCACTGTCCTCAGAGGAAGCTTGTTAAAAATTACATAATTACTCCTAGACTTGGCAAATAATAATTGCTTTCTTTTTAAAATGCATGTAGTGAAATGCAGCCCATCTCATGGTCCAGTGGGGGAAGAGATGGAGGAGAGAGAACAAGAGTGTTACTCCTTATTGCTCCATCTCTCTTTCACGCTGCCTGAATCACTCTATTACGCTGGAAGTCTCCTGAATCTCTAAAAACACACACACACACACACACACACACACACACACACACGCGTGCCAGCAAAAGTCTGTCTACTACGTAATATACAGCATGTGGCTGGAAAAAATTTGTGTGTGTGTGTGTGTGTGTGTGTGTGTGCTTTTCAATGTGTCTGAGTTATGATTGATGTCTCTTTTTTAAAATTAGGCATTTAAAGACAAATGAGGTAAAGAGGAAGAAAAACCTGGCCACTTAAGAGGACCTAAACCATTTAAACATTTAACCTCAAAGTCCTCATAATGTCACACTCAAACTGTGTCTCCTCTTTCCTAGGTCTCCTCTGTCCTATGTCTCCTCTGCCCTATGTCTCCTATATCCTCTGTCCTGCCTCTGTCTCTAATTCAAAGCTGTTTTATCGCTATGATCATGTTGTATGATGTTTTCAATGCAAGTAATTATTGTGGTTCAGACCATAAAAATGAAGAATCCTGTTTTGTGTTGTACATAAATCAATCAACTGTGTGTTGATTCATTATTTTATCTATAAAATGATAGAAATGCCTCAGAGAAACAGTCCAGTTTGTAGTTTTGTGAGGATGTGTTTTCAAGCTGATCCAAGAGGGTTTTAAATAGTTTATTTACTGCTAGCTTAAGAAGTATGGGGATTTTCTTAAAACACAAAGAACCAAGCCTTCAGTTTATAAAAAAAAAAAAAATCAATAGTTTTCACTGGACAGGAAGGGGATGAAAAACTGTAATCTGAAAAGTAACCAAAGCTGTCAAATGTGCAAATGTTGAGGAGTAAAAAGTGCAATTTTTTAAAATCTCTGACATGTAGGAGAGTACAAGTGTAAAGTTGCTTAAATTGGAAATACTCAAGTTAATTACAACATAATACATACACCAATGATGCTAGAACCAGAGAACAATTAATTCATTAATATAATAGAAATTTGACCTTCGACAACAACTGATTCTCCATCTGCTGAAGAAAATCCTGTAACACAATGGAAAGCTGCAGAACAGCTTGTGAGATTGATGTGAGATGGTTTTAACAAGTGCTGCTTCCAAGAACTAACTGTCAGTCTAAACCTATTAATCAGCTCTATTATACTACACTATATACAACTAGACCTTTATCCTCCCGTGCAGACTCCAGAGGGATTCTCTTTAGTATCATACACTCGGGGGGAACTGCTGTTCCTACTCTTACTTACTTCACTAAGGTAAAAAGCACCAGAGATCATACAACATTACAATGCAACCAAAAGTATTGTGAATAATCAGGATTATCTCGCCAAAATGTTCACAACCAGAAAACCAGAATCAAAGGATGGTAAATAAACTTTTAAGTATTAACGTGGATTGAACTCGGGATAAAAGCTGCAATTTGCATGAGGGAAAAAGTTTATATTTCCATCTTACAGAAAATGCAATTTCCTAAAATTATAATCATCTGTTTTATGTATTTGATGACAGCAATTAATAATGTTTTGAGAATAAACTAGATGGTTGTTTCTTATAGTAGTTTAATCTTGGAATCTCCAGTCAGTAGTCCTCGCATGTTAAATATGTTGAGGGTTAATATACTAGTTTACAATGGTTAAAAATAAGAAAATCGAATATATGAAATATATGGAATACATAAAAATAACAATATATGAGATAAGAGGAGATATAGGCCTACTGGTTCTTTAACTGAATGTGATATGGAGAGAATCATTGAGGGACACAGTGAAAAGGAGAAGGCAGCTTTTTAATGAAAACTGCCGGTTGTCCTTCAGGCTGTGACATGCTCTATATTTTGTTAACAAAGTCAGTTCTTCCCCAACTAAATGTTGAATTTCGGGTTGGTTTGAAAGTGTCAAACTCTCTACATGACAGTGTTATTTTGGTAAAGACTCTCATTTATTCAGGCCGAGCTGAAGTGTCCAATCTCTTCGTTTTGTTGTTGGAAAAACTGAAACAATAAAGCCATGTCCAAAATCATGATAAAAACTAATTCTAAACAGGTATTGATTGTGTTCACTCTGGGGGGAAAAAGACAAAATTACATATAATCAAAATAGTAAGTATGCACACTGAAAGATGCCTGATTTTTGAGTGTGCTGTCGATGCACAAAGGAGCTCATCATAGCTGCACAACTTTAAAAGAAATTAGTGAGACAGCTTCAGAAACATCGGGAAAAGATATATATATACAAACAACAAAAAAGTATTTCTGTAAAAACTCTTTGGTTTCTTTTGGAAAAGTTAAACTGGCAGTTTGAGTCCAAAGTTACAGTTTGATTGAAAACTTCCTTTTTCTGACAAAGTTTGAATTCATGTTATACTAACTGCAAAAACTGTAAAAAGAACTACAAAGATTAATATCTAGTACATACTATGTAACATTAGTGTATGGATTTGGGACATGGTGTGTGTACTCCTATACTATTTAGTATGCCGGAAAAATAGTATGTCCTAATACATAATATGTCAAATGCAAAAAATACCAGGATGTCTTGCCTCCAGAAGCATATTGCAAGGCAGTGTGCTTTTCAGGCTATTCTGACCCACAATCCTCTGGGCTGCATACAGTATGTGAGAAAGAGGGTCAAAGTTCAACCTATAATGTGATGACAAATAGTATGTTCCAGTTGTATGCAACAGTATGTAAGGACAGCTACAGTATGTGCTAAAAAAGTAAAAAGTATATGATTTGGAACACAGCAGTAGGATCTGTTTCCTCTGGGTTGCCAGGTTTGTCTGTGCAGTCCAGTCGCCAGAAGATATGTTGGTATTGTATGTTTCTGCAAACCACTTATATGTTTCAAACTTATCTTATCTGCACTTTTTAGGGTCTGTGTGAGACGCACCGGGCTTTCAACCAACTTCACTGTGAAACCGTCAGCGTTAATATTAGACACTAAAAGTCAGGTGATGTGGTACAGTGAGTACCAGCTGAAGGAAGAGGTGATGGGTGGATCGTTGGCCAAAAAAGACACTGATTTTCCAGTGTGTCCCATGTGAAAATTAAATAACGAAATGAAAACATATATTTTATGACCCAAACCACAATCTTTTCCTAAACAAAACCAAGTAGTTATTGTTTGATTCACAACATTAACCATGTTCAACTGCGACTCAAACTTGACGAGTGGGGAGTAACAACAGGTTTGCGCGGTTCAGAAATGTTGGCATTCATCTTTGCAGAATATATAGTTTGCAGAAACGTACAATGCCAACATTTTATTCTGGTGACTTCCACTGGCATTTTACACGTTTTTGGAGTAGATGTCCAGAGGTTAGTGTACTTTTATTTTACTTTATTTTACTATAACTTTCCTGGTCCAGATGGTGTGAGGGTTCTGCTGAGGCTTCTCATCCAGCTCCTCACAGATGATCACCATCACACTGTAAGGTCTGACAGCCATTCATCCATCTGATCACCATTACTCAGTTTGTTTTCAGTTGAAGTCACATTTGCCACAAAATACTGACTCGAAAATGAGTCGCTCACTGTCTGACTGATTTACAGCGATGGTGAATTAACCCTTATTGGCCATCCTGTCTGTCTGTAATCAAGGTGGATGAGTGGAGGGCAGACATCAGACCGGCCGGATGAGACTCTCATTATTTTCCTTGCTACTTTCTTCTCCTCTCATCCCCTACATCAATTTATAATACGGCTCTCTCATTGCGTCTCCTCTCCCTCTTTCCCAAGCCTTCTGCTCATCAAATCCCCCTCCTAGACTTATCCATTCCCTATTTTTCATTTCCATGTTCTCTCTCTCTCTCCCTCTCTCTCTTCTTTTCCGTCTCTCTCCTCTCTCTCCCCTGGATATTTAGTTTGATTTATTGCCTCTTGTTGGAAAGGTTGGCGTTTTAATAACTCAGCTCCTCCTCACCCGAACGAAGAGAGAGAGAATGTGCGAGAAGAAGAACTTTAGTAAGCACAAAATAAACGTGCGGACAGACAGCAAGGTTTTTCTAGTGCTTTTCTTTTATCTCCCCGGCACTCTCCTACTCTTTCATGTCTTCCGGTTCCTCTCACCGTTCACTCCGGCTGAGGATATAAAAGCTAAACGTGCAGCCGAAATGGATGTCAATTTGAGCTCCTCTCTGATCTGTGGAGAGAAAAATACACACTCGCGCACACACCCAACAGCTGTAATGGACTGGGGATGTGAAAACTGACAAGCACATAAAAGATGGACCATCTGGTTTGAGGTAGAGGAAAAGCATGGGACAAGAAAAAAAACTTTAACCATGAAGATCAATGATGAAAGACAGACAGCACTCTGGCCACGAGACACATTGATAATAAGAAAAAGTAGAGATAGAGGTGTGAAATCAACAGAGAGAGACAAGGCTGGAGAAGTATGTTCATCTGCTAATGGGCTAGAGAGGATGAGAAAGATAGCGAGAGACAGACGGGGAGATTTCTAGCACCAAACAGAGCCTTTATTTAGATGGCGATTATTCACACTGGTCATTAGAGAACCATATCACTTTCCCTCATTTACTGAAAGACAGCAAGGGAGAGGGGGCGAGGGGAGAATGAGAGGGCAATCATTAGGAGATATCACTTTCACCCATCTTCTGAGGAGGGGAAGAACGCCACAGCAGACAGATACAGTCCACAATATCCTCCAGCAATAAGACAATAACTAGCAAATTAATAATTCAAATCACAAACCAGCAGCCACCGTATCCTCACGTGGGAGTCACAAAACCTGTTTACAGAAACTTTACGCTCTTGTTAATTTTGTTTTCTGTGTCTGCATCGGAGGTAAATCTATCTGATCGGGGTAATTATGTAGTCTTATATAGGCTGAGCAGCATATTGTTTGTTCTTTTACAGGATGTCTCCTCCACAAGCAATTAAGTTAAAGTGTATGCAGAGTTAATTACAGAGCATGAAGTGGGATTATTGGAAAACATGCCCGCACTTCCCATTTAATTAAATGTTTGCAGGTATTCATTGTAAACCTGTCAAACGTTGTGATGTAAGAACAGCAGAAAAAGAGGCGTTTTTATGACACAGACTCACACACACACACACACACACACACACACAAACACACACACACAAGTCTCTCTTTCTGTCTCTCTCTCTCTCTCTCTCTCTCTCTCTCTCTCACACACACACACACACACACAGCTAGTGTCTGATTCCGCAGTAATAACTCAAAGGAAAAATCGTTGATGAGGAAAAAAGTCATTGACAGAGGGGAGAAGGAAAAAAAATCTGCATTTTTATGTTCAGCCCATAATTCTAAGTGGTCCGGCCTGTTTGAACGTTTCCTCAGGGAACAATTAACTTGCTTTTAGTTCCTACCACATAAGCATGTCTGCCAAATCCCCATCAGATCGCTGCCCACAAAAACACACACTGACAGTCAGGAGATTACAGGCACAAAGTGGAAAACACTGGTATGTGTGCACTTAATGAAGAAAGCTACGAGAGCTGCAACAGCAAGAAATGAATGACTATAAAAGAGACGAATACTAGATGGACTTTTGTTTGCATGACACCATATTTGATTCTCCTACAAGACTGGATCCACTTGAATGTAGATATTATGACTGTGCATAAAAGGTGTCACTATCACCATTGGTATCTCAAGCAAAATGTCAATTGAGTGCTTATATTTCGGCCTCTCCTGTCAAAGCCAACAGCTGCTAAGAAAAGATGGATATTCATATATTCCCTTATCTCATTCAGAGCCACATGACTGAGCAGGTGAGGGATTTGTGTCCTCTCAAAGGCACTTTGATGAGTTCAAATCTGGATGTGTTGTAACGGGACAGTCACTTTAACCACCAGACTGCCCTGCTGGCTCCTTTTTGGCTGCATTAAAATGGAATTTTTTGGCACCGAGAAGAATTATTTCTTTTCAGAGCGTAATTGGAGAAGTTGCAAGTCACAAAAGTTGAGCGTCTTGGCAGTAAATAGATCAAGACATAACCTTCACTGCATTTCTGGCAGGATATCAAACTGCATGCGCAAACAGCCATAGCCTCGTTCATCTCAAAGTTAATTTTACTACAGAGGGTTCACTCAGTCCATCTGGGATGGAGAGGAGGAGCGGAGGGAGACGCAGTACAGTAGGGGACAGAAAGGGAGAGGAGAGGATAAATTGTGGAGGTGTTCTGGGGGGGAGGACGACTGCTGGCACGCGGAGAGGGATGGAGAGACAGTGGACAGAGAGCAGAGAGAGACCGCGGCGAGGGGCTCGGTGAATAGAAGGAACAGAAGGACAGATGAATATGCAGAGCGGGCCCCGTGTCCTCTTCTTGCTTCCATCTGACTCGACTAATCATCCACAAATGCTGCGGGAGGGGAGGGGAGGGGAGGGGAGGGGGGAGGACAGGAGAGACAGAAAGTAGGTGACAGGAAAGAAAGAGGAACACGGTGGAAGGAAAGTGAGCTGAGAGCGTTGATACGCACAAGACAAGGGCGATGGAACTTTTACTTTGTTTAAAACCTTACACAGAGGAATATAGAAATGTCTTATATTTCTTTTCACTGTCAACATGACATGTCACAGTAGGAAAAACACGTGTAAATATTAAAATGAATCATGGCTTAACTCTATTTAGCTTCTTCAGCTTCAGGTTTGTTTGGTTGTGTAACATATTTACTATATGATGCTGCACACCTCCATGTGTTTCCATAGAAACACATGAAGCACCTCTGTACAGGTGCTGGTCATATAATTAGAATATCTATATATATATAATAATATTTTTTCCATCTGTTTTATCTGTTCCTTATTTATGCTGTGTAACAATGTCTGTTGTGTGTTGAGGGTATAGGTTTGGATATTATTTTGTTTTTTTGAGTGGTGTGAAAGGGACCAGCCCCCCGCTTAGGATTGGAACGTGTCTCGCTTTCTGTAATAACTTCTTGACTTTGGCAAGTTTGTGTTTCTGTGCATATTATTAGAGCTATTTTGATTTACCCTTTGTGAGGGAATATGAGTTGTGGGGGTTGGAGTTTTGTGCATATCCTCTGTAACCTGTTGATTAATTATGAAAAAATAAAATAAATAAATAAATAAAATAATTAGAATATCAGAAAATATCATGAAAAAGTTGATTTATTTCAGTAATTCCATTCAAAAAGTGAAACTTGTATAATGTATACATTCATTCCACACAGACTGATACATTTCAAGTGTTTATTTATTTTAATCTTGATGATTATAACTGACAACTCATGAAAATCCCAAATTCAGTATCTTAGAAAATTATAATATTGTGAAAAGATTCAATATTTTAGACACCTGGTGCCACACTCTAATCAGCATTTAACTCAAAACACCTGCAAAGGCCTTTAAATGGTCAGCACCTGTATATTAAGCCAGAGTAACTTATTACGGAGTATTTCAACATTGTTTGCACTTCAGTAAACTACAGAATGAGAATTCACTTCAAAGATATTTGCCTTAGTGTTTGGTAAAAACTATAAACATATTACGAAGAAAAAGAGTAAAAGCAAAGTAAAGTAAGGCAACTGTCAAGAATACATATATTTAAAAAAAGATAATAAAAAGATAAAAAGGGAGGAACTGGTGGCTTCTGGTAGAGTGTTTACCACTAAGGCTGAGTTCCCCCAAAACTCCTCCTTTTACTCTCTTTGTTACTGGAAAAAATAATATAACAAATGTGTAAAATGTAACTGTTTAATGATGAGAAAGCTGTGCAGTTTTGTGCAGGATGTGCAACAAAACTGATGAAGGGATGTGCAGAAGTTCACAGTATAGACAATAATAATAAGTGACAATAAGACAATCAGTGTTTTTCTGCACTCTTATTTGCTCTGGTATGACGAGTAGAAAGTGTTGAAACTGTCATAAATATCACTGTGACCTGACACCACTGAGTCATTTAGACAACTTTATACTTCCTCTGCTTGTGCTACAGTTCACCTACTTCTCAGAATTGAGCCTCATCTCAAATTTCCACTTGTGGCCACAGCGGTCCCTATCCAACACAAGTCAGACTCACATTAAGTAGGTGACTGTCTGATCGTAGAAGAAGCATGAAAATGCAAAAAAAAACATCTTTAAAAGAAAAAAGAATACAGGAAAAAATACACAATTCTGTAAAATGCAACTATTTAATGATTAGAGAGCTGTGCAGTTTTTTGCAGTATATGCAAAAGTTCACAGTATAGAAAATATGTGCAAAGTGTTTTTCTGTAGTCTTATTTGGTCTGGTATGACCATAGACTGTATAAATAATGGACGTAGTCACAGTGACGTCACCCATTGGTTTGTGGACTGCCTGTTGGATGCCGGGTTCAGCGTTATACTCGTCGCCATCTTATGTCACCATCTTGTTTCCGATATGGGGAGCAGACCATATTTGGACTGTGGAGGAACGAGAGGGATCTGATCACTGACTACAGCCTCTCTACACTGCCAACTTGACTGAGTGAAGCCACTGCTAATTCATGTTAGCATTACCTGTATAGCATTAACTGGGATGTTCATTTTGGCTAGCAAAAAACAAAAACAAAATGTACATTATTTACTTCAGAAAAATGAACAACCAAACACTGAACAAGACATTTTAAATGAACAAAACATTCACATAAACTGTCATTAATTGAAAAGACAGTGTAAAAGGGTCAAAGTTATGAGACCAAACCAGTAAACTTCCTTTTTTATATGTGTATAACGTTATATATAACTTTATTGACACAGTGCCGTGGTTACACATTGTTCTGCTTCTCTCTTGATGACGGCTCGCCTTGTTAGTGACCTGTCAATCAAAGTTAGCCCCGCCCCAAATTATATGATTCTTTATCTTCTATTTTCTTCTAAATGGGGCCATTATTTGAACTATTAACATAACATTTTCTTGAAGATTTTTTACTAGCGATTCAGACCATAGTGTAAAAAAAAAAAATCTTAGGGTGATAAATTAAGTGAGAAGTTTTCTCATTTTGTATTGAAATGAATGGAACAAAATGTTTTTGCAACCACACTTAGCATCCCCTGCTGGATTTTTTGGTAGAATGCAGCTTAATGCACTTCCTGGTTTGCCTCCCTGCTCAGACCAGGAGGTTACCGCCTGGGTATGACTAGTATCATATGATGGCTAATTGGTTATCGTCACACAAACATCACTGTGACATCAATGACTCATTCAGCCAACTTTATACCTTCTCTATACTTCCATTCACCTACTTTCAGAATTAAGTATTATCTCAAATTTCCACTTGTGGCCACAGCAGACCCTCTCCAACAGAAGTCAGTCTCACATTTAGTAGGTGACTGTCTGGTCAAAGAAGAAGCATGAAAATGCAAATAAACATCTTTGAACAAAGAAAAAAAAAATACTGGAAAAAAATACTAAAACAATTATGTAAAATGCAACTTTTTAATGAAGCTGTGCAATTTTGTGCAGAATGTTCAGAAGTTCACAGTAAAGACAATATGTGTACAAAGATTTTCTGCACTCTTATTTGTAGCATATGGTGGTTAATTTGCATACCGTTACATCAGTTATTTAGCCAACTTAATACCTTCTCTATACTTCTCTATTCTCCCATTCACCTACTTTCAGAATTAAATAGTATTTCAAATTTCCACGTGTGGCCACAGCAGACCCTCTCTACCAAAAGAGTCTCACATTAAGTAGGTGACTATCTGATCAAAGAAGAAGTTCAGGGGAGAAACTGTGCAAGCATGCAAAAAAAACTTTGCAAACCTATATTCAATGCTATGGACACATTTCCATCAGAGGATTATTGAAGTTTGATTCCCACTTCAATCAAAGGGGGGAGAGGGAACACAAGAAGAACAGACTCAGCAGCTTTGAGAGATGGGTGAACAAACAGAAAACAAGAAAAGCCAATAGAGAAAGACAGAAAAGCAGATTGGACAGTGTGTCTGTGAAGATGAGGAGAAAGAAGAGACACAATCAGATTGTTAACATCTCAGAGTGTTGTATTCAAGGAGGGCCACTTACACAGTCAATAGTAATGGATAGCACATGCCGTAGAGGAGACCTTGCATTCTTTATCTGCTAACATGTAGTACATGGCGACAACAATAGGCCAGACTACTGCATTGAAAATCTATCCGGCATACTCAATTCTCATTTTTTCCTTACAAATGGCCACTATTAGTCACCAAAGAAGTTGAAGTGGCTCCTCAGACAACAAAGGACAGAAACAAAATGAGAGAAAAGACACAGATGACCATCAGCAGACAGGAGTGTGCCACATACAAGAAAAACACAGAGACAGACAGGTGGAGCCGAGGAAAAAAGAAAGGAGGGAAGGCAAAGAGGCTAAGGGGGGGAAGTAAGAAAGTGCGGCGGAAAAGCATTCAATAAACACGTCTCTATAGTAACCAATGTAATTTGCTTGGTGAGAAAAGGAGAAAGATGGAGATTGAGGGGGAGTGATGGAGAGAGGGGAATAGAAAAGCATTTACCATCACTGCTTGAGTCCAGAGCTGTAATTACGGAACTGAGACGCAGCGAGAGAAGGGGAGGAAAAGAGCGGAGGTACACACAAGAAAAGAGCCGCACACAATGTACTTTTACAAAAAGAAAAAGGTGAAAATGAAAAATACACACAAGTAAAGTGATGACCCCATAAAATTGGCACTGTTGCAAATAAGTGTGGTAGGCGTGCAGAGGAAAGGCAGGGGGAAAGGAAGCTCGAGAAAGTACAAAATGACAAAGAACAAGGAAAAAAGGCTTCTTTCTGTGAGCCGGGGGAGTGAGTTCAAAAAGACTTAATAATCCTGGCTGATCATTAAGCCAAATAAAATAAATTAACAACTCTCTGATTAAGGGGATGTGAGTATAAATGAATGTTGCAGCGACCACAGGCAGAAATACAGGGATGTGAAGTGGAGGAGACGAGGACGTGGAGGAGAGTTTAAGCGAGGAGATGGAAGAGTGACAGGCGGAGACAAGATATCTTATGGGATGCAGTAGTTCTCGAATGATGAGTGATAGACAGGCCAAGATGTGCATGAAACATGGCGGCATATGGCCGATCAAAATAGGAAGAGACCAAAAATAGCGGGATTACAGAGGAGACGGAGAATGGGGCCAGTCCCGCTCTGTGTGTGTGTGTGTGTGTGTGTGTGTGTGAGAGAGAGAGAGAGAGAGAGAGAGAGAGAGAGAGAGAGAGAGAGAGAGAGACACAGAGAGAGATAGGGAGAGGAGTGTGTTCATGCTGTGTGAGTGTTTAAGAAAAACCAAGTGCGTGTGTGTGTGTGTAGGGTAGTTGATTACAGCTCTGGCGAGTGGCTTGGTGTCAGCCTGTATATGTGGAGATAACAGGATTAAGAGGCTACTGACACTACTGTACAAAAGAGAGAGAGAAGAGGAAGTGATGGTGAAGAGGGCGAGAGAGGAGGAACAGCAGGAGGAGGAAGGCGAAATGAAAAAGGACAAAAAGGAAGATTCCCCTCCGAGGCTGAAAACTCCTTTGGCATATGACATGAAATTATATGTTTATTACTTATTATTTTTCTATGCAAAACGTGAATGTTATTTATAGAAATGGGTGTCAAAGTTGAATAAATGATGCACTGAATTCACAAACATTTGAACAGAGCATTTGAAGGGTCACTGAATAGTTTAATGAATATAAAAGTAATATGAATCATGTGCTATGGCGTTTGTTTTCACCTCTTGACCCAACTAAACAACTTTGGGAAACTTCTCAACCATCATATTCGACAGCAGTCTCCACTAGGGCTGCTTGATTAGAGCATATCATTTTAAATATAAAAATATAATCACAATTATTTAAGTCAAAATTAAGATGGCAATTATTTAGCACAATGAATTGACTTTGGAAACATCATGCATTTATTGAACTTTCAAACAGTGGATTCTCTTGGACTTTAAATATGATACAACTGGAAAACAACGACAAAAAACTTTTTAAAAAAAAAGAAAAAAAGAGATAAATAGAAACAATAAGAAAATAAATATTATATAAAAATGTGAATATTATACACTGTTATTTGAATCAGAGGGTCTCTTCAGAGTTGTACTGTAATTCAGTTTAATCATTTATTTTTATTTTTTACAATTCAGGACACACTGAGGAAAAATATATATGATCTCAGCTCGTTTTAAAAGTACTCACATTAACATCAATTTATGTGAATATATTATTATAATAAAAAATCACAAAATAAAGTATATAAACAATTCCTCAAAGTATTCAGTAATACTGAAAACTTGAAGCCCTCTGCTGCAAGTGCATGACCTCCGATGAATCTGCAGTTGAAAGAGTACTTGAAATGTCATACTGTGACTTTACAGATATTTTGTTCAAGTAAGTGGTTATTGGGTTGTTTTAAGGTGCTGCTTAACTTGTTTATATCATGCAATCTTATTTATGTTTTGTCTTAGTCATTTTTATCATGATTTTATACTTGAATTTCAGTTTAATTCTGATTTAGTTTCTTATTTATGTGTGATGTTTAGGACAGGAAGACATGTAAACACTTCACTGATCCTTTAGCAGCTTTAAACAATATAAGCAAAGAGAGATTTAAATACAAGCCTGTGTTATATTACACTATTTCAGGAATCAAACCCTGTAAAACTGATGCTGCATATAGGTCAAAGGGGGAAGATGGAGAGAAGAGTTTCTTGTTTAAAAATATTGTTCACATCAGCTCTCAGGTTGTAAATAGTATTTAGGAATGTGAGATTTGAAGCTCAGGCTTAAAATGGCTCTGATTTCTTGAATTTCAGTGAAAGGATATGGAAATACTTGACTTGGTACTACATATAAAGAATCAACTACATGGTATCTATTATCTGATATGTGCCAGGACTCAACAAAACTTCTTCATATGATATTTTTGTAATAATTCCACTTCATTCACTAAGTGCACACAGATAAATGTTGGTTGTAAGAAGCAACAAGTGATAGAAAACTCTGCCCAGGACAGAGAAAATACTGCTGTAGTCTAAATATTAACACTGTAATTTGTTTATTTCAGAAGTAAACCTGCTTTAGTTATACTCTCATATTAGTTTCACATTTTCTCCATCAGCTTTGTATGATACTCTGGAATGAAAACAAGAAGAAAACACTTTGCTCATTCTTTAAAGAAAGAAAAAAACTTTATTCCACATGTTAACCTTCAGTTTATTCACACATCCTATCAGTAAAGTCTGTTAGTGTAAATGAGTTGATTCAGTGATTTCATGTACAGATTCACTTCACTGCTTGACTTGAATTTCAACTATGCAAGAATAACAACAAGTGATCCTCTTATCAATTATGATCATAGGGATAAAAAAAAAAACTCACATCATTACAAAACAACTAAAGAGGAAATCTCAATGTACCACCCATAATGTTTGACTGACAGGTGACCTCAACAATCAGCTCTCAGCGGCAAACATTAAAACAAAAGAAGAGTAAAACACAGACTTTAACAAACTTTCCCTGAAATTACTTCTGTTTATTTGAGTTTACAGAACTCAGCAGTGTCTCCTTGAGACCAAAGAACAAGTCCAGCATGGAGAGGCTGAGTGAATGTGGTCTGGACTCTGTGGAGGAGAGTCATGGTGTCAGAGATGATGTAGAAGGACAGATTACCTGCACTATGATCCAGGTACACTCCTACTCTGGAGGACACAGGACCTGGGACAGGGGTATGGACATTGTTGTACAGAAATTTATAACAGCTTTTGTGACATCGTAATGCCCAAGACTTGTCATTACATCCAAATGTACTTTTACTCCCACGCCTTGTTCTGCTGATATTCTGATCTGCGACTGCTACATAAACTATGTCACCGCTCCACTCCACCTCCCAGTAAAAGCGTCCAGTCAGACGCTCTCTACTCAGGACCTGACACGTGTCAGTGAATCTGTCTGGGTGACTTGAATAACCCTGCTGTTGTCCCATTAATGTAGCTTTTCTGTTGCCCTCAGATAACAACAGCCGTGTGTGTGCTGTGTTCGGATCCAGTGTGATCTCACGTGAATATTTTAAGAAGTCAGCTCGGGTCTTGGGATCTGGTTGTGGCAGTAAAACATCCACTGCAGTCACTGTCACTGAGATGTTTGTCCATTTCTCCCTCAGAACGTCCTGTAGTTTATCCCTGACTTCTGACACAGCCGCTGTCACATCCTCAAAGTAGCGCAGAGGGCGGATATTGATGCTGGACGAGTCTGTAGACTCACTGAGTCCTGACAGTGAGTGGTAGTTGTGTAGAAACTGGTTGTGATCCTCTGTGTGTGAGAGTTTCTTCAGCTCAGCATCTTTGCTCTTCAGCTCAGTGATCTCCTGCTCCAGCTTCTCCTGGAGCTCTTTGACTCGACTCACTTCACTTTTCTGCTGGGATCTGACCTGCTGCTTCACATCAGAGCTTCTCTTCTCCATGAGACGGATCAGCTCGGTGAAGATCTTCTCACTGTCGTCCACTGCTTTATCAGCAGAGCGATTGATCGCCTCCACCTCCTGTTGAAGCAGCTTCACATCTTTCTCTCTGTCCTGGATTCTCTGCTGGAGGTTTTGTCGACTCTCCTCCAGCTCTTTCTGCTTCTCCGTCCGTTCTGCTACAGCAGAGACTGTGTCGTGGCCTTTATGTTCATCCACAGAGCAGAGATAACAGATTAGCTGCTGATCAGTACGGCAGAACATCTTCATCACCTCACTATGACGAGAGCAGATGTTCTCTTCAAAGGTCTTGGACGGCTCCACCAGCATGTGTTTCTTTAACGGAGCTGCATCATAATGAGGCTGTAAGTGTTTCTCACAGAAAGAGGCCAGACAGGTGAGACAGGACTTGAGGGCCTTCACTTTTCTCCCAGTGCAGAAATCACAGGCCACATCTTCAGGTCCAGCAGAGCAGTGATCAGCAGGAGCAGCATGGAGTCCAGTCTTCTTCAGTTTCTCCACTAAAGCTGCTAACATGGTGTTTTTCACCAGGACAGGCCTCGGATTGAAAGTCTGCCTACACTGAGGACAGCTGGCTTTCTGCTCACCTTTTTCATCCCAGAAGCCTTTAATACAGTTCATGCAGTAGCTGTGTCCACAGGGAATAGTCACTGGATCCTTCAGTAGATCCAGACAGATGGAACAAGAGAATTCTTCCCGATCCAGCTGAACTCCTTTCTCCGCCATTTCAACCCTCAGTGGCAACGACTGCGTAGGTTTCACTTTCACAGAAATGAAACCAGTTGGAGCTCTGATCTTAACATGTGTTTCTGCAGTGAATGTGGCCCGGCAGGTCTTGCACTTCACAACATGTTGGTTACACCCCTTCTGAAAACTGTAGATCTAAAGGGGAGGGAACAAGGGAATATGTGGACAGAGTGGAGCTTGTAGTGTTAGAGAGCAGGAAGAAGAGGGAGGGGTTATCAAGCTTCATCCATTCCAGGACGAGGAGCGGTTTGAGAAAGATACTCTCTGTTAAACACTGGTTTATATTAAAGCTCATTTGTCATTAAAAACATGAATCTTTTCTAAGATAAACTCTTATTTAAATCAAAGGGTCTGGAGACAGCTCCCCAGTCTTCAGAGTTGTACTGTTATTCAGTTTAATCTTTTATTTTTATTTTTTTCAATTCCAATATTTTGTATGAAAAACAGATGCATTAATCACTGCTGCAGCATGTATGTATAAGTGAATACGAGAAATGTTTTTCTTATTACAATTACATTTTAATATTATGAATGAAAGTAAACATTGACTCAGCTACACCTGCTCATTTAAAGTGAACCAGTGGCAGTTGAAGGTTCGTCCCAGCATCATGTAAAGTGCAGAATCATTGTTATTGCTGCGTGTCTTGGCCAGGACACACTGAGGAAAAATATATATGATCTCAGCTCGTTTTAAAAGTACTCACATTAACATACATTTATGTGAATATATTTTTATAATAAAAATCACAAAATAAAGTATTTAAACAATTCCTCAAAGTATTCAGTAACACTGAAAACTTGAAGCCCTCTGCTGTATTACATGACCTCCGATGAATCTGCAGTTGAAAGAATACTTGCAATGTCATACTGTGACTTTACAGATATTTTGTTCAAGTAAGTGGTTATTGGGTTGTTTTAAGGTGCTGCTTAACTTGTTTATGTCAAGCAATCTTATTTATGTTTTGTCTTAGTCATTTTTATAATGTTTTTATAATTGAATTTCAGTTTAATTCTTATTTATGATTTATTATTATTATTATTATTATTCTTATTTAGATTTAGTTTCTTATTTTTGTGTGATGTTTAGGACAGGAAGACATGTAAACACTTCACTGATCCTTTGGCAGCTTTAAACAATATAAATAAAGAGAGATTTAAATACAGGCCTGTGTTATATTACACTATATCAGGAATTAAACCCTGTAAAACTGATGCTGCATTTAGGTCAAAGGGGAAAGATGGAGAGAACAGTTTCTAGTTTAAAAATATTGTTCACATCAGCTCTCAGGTTGTAAATAGTATTTATGAATGTGAGATTTGATGATCAGGTTTAAAATGCCTCTGATTTCTTGAATTTCAGTGAAACAACATGAAAATACTTGACTTGGTATTGAATATGAAGAATCAGCTGCATGGTATTTTTTGTCTGATGTGTGTCAGGACTCAACAAAACTTCTTCATATGATATTTTTGTAATAATTCCACTTCATTCACTAAGTGCACACAGATAAATGTTGGTTTTAAGAAGCAACAAGTGATAGAAAACTCTGCCCAGGACAGAGAAAATACTGCTGTGGTCTAAATATTAACACTGTAATTTGTTTATTTCAGAAGTAAACCTGCTTTAGTTATACTCTCATATTAGTTTCACATTTTCTCCATCAGCTGTGTATGATACTCATGAATGAAAACAAGAAGAAAATACTTTGCTCATTCTTGAAAGAAAGAAAAAAACTTTATTCTACATCCAAACTTTCAGTTTATTCACACATCACATCAGAAAAAGTCTGTTACTGTAAATGAGTCGATTCAGTGATTTCATGCACAGATTCACTTCACTGCTTGACTTGAATTTCATCTACGCAAAAATAACAACAAGTGATCTTCTTATTATGATCATAGCGATAAAGAAACTTACATCATTACAAAACAACTAAAGAGGAAATCTCAATGTACCACCCATAATGTTTGATTGACAGGTGACCGCAACAATCAGCTCTCAGCAGCAAACATTAAAACAAAAGAAGAGTAAAATACAGACTTTAACACACTTTCCCTGAAATTACTTCTGTTTATTTGAGTTTACAAAACTCAGCAGTCTCTCCATAAGAAGAAGAAGACCAAAGCAAAAGTCCAGCATGGAGAGGCTGAGTGAATGTGGTCTGGACTCTGTGGAGGAGAGTCATGGTGTCAGAGATGCTGTAGAAGGACAGATTACCTGCACTATGATCCAGGTACACTCCTACTCTGGAGGACACCGGACCTGGGACAGGGGTACGGACATGCATGTACAGAAACTCATAACAGTCTTTGTGACATCTTAATGCCCAAGACTTGTCATTCCATCCAAATGTACTTTTACTCCCACTCTCTGTTCTGCTGATATTCTGATCTGTGACTGCTACATAAACTACGTCACCGCTCCACTCCACCTCCCAGTAAAAGCGTCCAGTCAGACGCTCTCTACTCAGGACCTGAAACTCTTGAGTGAATCTGTCTGGGTGACTTGAATAACCCTGCTGTTGCCCCATTAATGTAGCTTTTCTGTTGCCCTCAGATAATAACAGCTGTGTGTGTGCTGTGTTCGGATCCAGTGTGATCTCACGTGAATATTTTAAGAAGTCAGCTCGGGTCTTGGGATCTGGTTGTGGCAGTAAAACATCCACTGCAGTCACAGTCACTGAGATGTTTGTCCATTTCTCCCTCAGAACGTCCTGTAGTTTATCCCTGACTTCTGACACAGCCGCTGTCACATCCTCAAAGTAGCGCAGAGGGCGGATATTGATGCTGGACGAGTCTGTAGACTCACTGAGTCCTGACAGTGAGTGGTAGTTGTGTAGAAACTGGTTGTGATCCTCTGTGTGTGAGAGTTTCTTCAGCTCAGCATCTTTGCTCTTCAGCTCAGTGATCTCCTGCTCCAGCTTCTCCTGGAGCTCTTTGACTCGACTCACTTCACTTTTCTGCTGGGATCTGACCTGCTGCTTCACATCAGAGCTTCTCTTCTCCATGAGACGGATCAGCTCGGTGAAGATCTTCTCACTGTCGTCCACTGCTTTATCAGCAGAGCGATTGATCTCCTCCACCTCCTGTTGAAGCAGCTTCACATCTTTCTCTCTGTCCTGGATTCTCTGCTGGAGGTTTTGTCGACTCTCCTCCAGCTCTTTCTGCTTCTCGGTCCATTCTGCTACAGCAGAGACTGTGTCGTGGCCTTTATGTTCATCCACAGAGCAGAGATAACAGATTAGCTGCTGATCAGTACGGCAGAACATCTTCATCACCTCACTATGACGAGAGCAGATGTTCTCTTCAAAGTTCTTGGACGGCTCCACCAGCATGTGTTTCTTTAACGGAGCTGCATCATAATGAGGCTGTAAGTGTTTCTCACAGAAAGAGGCCAGACAGGTGAGACAGGACTTGAGGGCCTTCACTTTTCTCCCAGTGCAGAAATCACAGGCCACATCTTCAGGTCCAGCAGAGCAGTGATCAGCAGGAGCAGCATGGAGTCCAGTCTTCTTCAGTTTCTCCACTAAAGCTGCTAACATGGTGTTTTTCACCAGGACAGGCCTCGGATTGAAAGTCTGCCTACACTGAGGACAGCTGGCTTTCTGCTCACCTTTTTCATCCCAGAAGCCTTTAATACAGTTCATGCAGTAGCTGTGTCCACAGGGAATAGTCACTGGATCCTTCAGTAGATCCAGACAGATGGAACAAGAGAGTTCCTCCCGATCCAGCTGAACTCCTTTCTCCGCCATTTTTAACACTCAGTGGCAATGACTGCGTAGGTTTCACTTTCACAGAAATGAAACCAGTTGGAGCTCTGATCTTAACAACATGTGTTTCTGCAGTGAATGTGGCCCGGCTTCAGCACATGTTGGTCACACCCCTTCTGCAAACTGTAGATCTAAAGGGGAGGGAACAAGGAAATATGTGGACAGAGTGGAGCTTGCAGTGTTAGAGAGCAAGAAGAAGAGGGAGGGGTTATCAAGCTTTATCCATTCCAGGACGAGGAGCCGTTTGAGAAAGATACTCTCTGTTAAACACTGGTTTACAATAAAGCTAATTCATCATTAATAAATGTCCATCCATTCTCGTCCTGGTTAAGCAGGGCATTCCAGGCGTCCCTCTCCCCAGCCACAACGTCCAGCTCCTCCTGGGGGACCCCGAGGCGTTCCCAGGCCAATCGAGATATAATCCCTCCACCGTGTTCTGGGTCTTCCCCGGGGCCTCCTACCAGTTGGACGTGCCCAGAACACC
This sequence comes from Centropristis striata, assembly GCF_030273125.1. Taxonomy (NCBI): domain Eukaryota; kingdom Metazoa; phylum Chordata; class Actinopteri; order Perciformes; family Serranidae; genus Centropristis; species Centropristis striata. The sequence goes on from NC_081524.1 coordinate 12,709,987, forward strand.
TCTAATGGTAGGCGCCCAGGAGGCATCCTTACCAGATGCCCAAACCACCTCAACTGGCTCCTTTCGACGCGAAGGGACAGTGACTCTACTCCGAGCTCCCTCCGGATGTCTGAGCTCCTCACCCTATCTCTAAGGCTGAGTCCAGCCACCCTACGGAGGAAGCTCATTTCAGCCGCTTGTATCCACGATCTTGCTCTTTCCATCACTGCCCAAAGCTCATGACCATAGGTGAGGGTTTGAACGTAGATGGAGCGGTAAATCAAGAGCTTTGCCTTCAGGCTCAGCTCCTTCTTCATCACGACGGTCCGGTACAACGCCCGCATCACTGCTGACGCCGCACCAAACCGCCTGTCCATCTCACGCTCCGTTCTACCCTCACTGCTGAACAAGACCCCGAGATACTTGAACTCCTTCTCTTGAGGCAGTACCTCTCTCCACCCAGAGGGGGCAGTCCACCGTTTTCCAGCAGAGAACCATGGCCTCAGACTTGACTCAGAGGTGCTGACTCTCATCCCAACCGATTCGCGGTTATATATATTAATAAATATATACATTTAAATCATATAGCTTAATAATAAAAAAAATCCGAATGCAAAATAAAAACTAAATCAAAACAAATAGTGGGCTTCCACAATCTACTGAAAACTACTAAACTATATTTAATTTATAAAAAATAATAAAACTAGACCAAAATAAATCAAATCAAATAAGTTGAAGTGCACTGCCACAACCTGCTGAAAACATTAAATATACATTTAACTTCTTGCTAACTATATTCAACATATTCCATCCAGTAACTCAGCAAAAACAGCCAAAAAAGATGGGACAAAATGAGAGTATCACCATGAAACAGCAGCACAAAAATCGTTTTATCACAATTTTCTTGTTTTCATAATTACTGGAAGCCATAATTATAATTGAACATAAGACTTGATTAACTGCCGAGCTCTGCTCTCATCAACACACCATGGAGGGATCATGTTTGGGGGAGACTGTTGCTCTCAATCATTCAAGACATTCTGGAGGATTGTGGGAGCCAAACACCTTAAGACACGTTTCTGTACTTTGTCATTTTCTGTATCTTCTTAAGCCTCTTTTCCCAGATTCCATGACACAAACTGCCCTGAAAATATGCACATAACCGATTGAAAATGACACTATAGACTAGTTCACAATTGGAGCAATGACAGCAATGTCTAGCTTTCAGCTTGTTGCAAAAAACTGGAGAAAATCAATACGGACTTGGACTTCAAGTTGGCATACTCATGAATCATCTTTAGCTTGATCCCAGTTCGTTTTAAAGGCCCTGAAAACCTATTTTCTCAATCAGCTGCTTGAGGCATGCAGTCTTACATGAAAAACACAACTTTCCCACATATGTGCTACAATCGCAATCATTCTTAAGGGATTTTGTTTTTATTGTCTGTGGGAATGTGAATAAATTAAAGATTTTGGTAAGTTTGTTGAGTGCAGTAATGTGGGTAAAATGCTGGCTAATATGGGGAACTCAGGGTAACTTATTATGGTCTGTATGCAGGGGTGAGATATAAATATAGATATGTTCGCTTGGCTTGTGGCCATGTGTTTAATCTAAAAATATGTCCCATTATGTTTTATCCTATTCAGTCCGATGCTGTAAAAGGTAAGGCTTTGTTTATGTGGCTGTGTGTTACAGTATTTTGTTTGAGATGTTATTTTTCTCTCTTTTTACATTTAAAAAAAAAATCAATTTACATTTTTTCTGTTTTTGTGGTTTTCAACATTTGTACCTTGTTCATATAGTTATAGAAAAAAAACCCACCCAATTAACTGCCAAAAAAATAGTTGTGCCTATTTCACGATTAACATTTTATGTTTGTGTTTTTGTCTCCAGTCTAAAGTGGAAAGTCACCTACTTGTGTGCACCAATCAGTGTTTAGGAATATTTTAATCAAAATGTGATGACGTTGTAGAGCTTATGTTGCCAGGCAACGTCAATCAAATCTGATTAAACAACACCAACAGTCCTGACTAAGTGTATCGCACTTAAACAACAACAACTTTACTTGTTCGATAGATAACTAATGCAATAGATACATGCTTATTGAGGTCTAAGGGATACTACATGAATAAAGAAGTAAAGGACACACTCTGTGGGATAACAGAAAATGTTTGCAGAAATAAACTGTGCCAGGAGCTGTGGGGAAAAAACATATTTGACCAGTAATGAGAAGATCAATGAGAGTGAAGATTAGGACGGATGATGGATAGATATTGAAGAAAAAAGAGGGAAAAGATTTTGGAAAGGTCCCTGATAATGATGAATAGCAGACATACCGGAGTTGAAACAAACATTAAAGAGGAGAGGAGGAAGAGACAGAGATGGTTTGAGGGTGAAGAGGAGCCGTAAAGTTAGATTTCTTGCTCTGCTTGTTTAGTTAAAGCGGTCATTAGTACGTGCAAAATCCATCAGCTTTGTAATCAACACGGCTCTTAATTTGGTGCATCATAACTGTAGATTTCAATTGGTGCTCCCATGAGGTAAATGAGGCCACTTTTCTCTCCAATCTAATCTGAGTCAAGTGGGGAAACTGGTCAATTTATAGTCTGAGACAGAAGAAATAGCTGCAGGGCCGCTGAATACTTAAACTGTTATGTTCCGAAGACAATTCCAAATTGAAAGTTAGAAAGTTTTTCAGAGAAAAAGAGGCAGAATGAAATGAATTTGCACAAAGTATTATTAACCTCTGGCACTCTTACAAAATTTGTTAGGCTCTGTCTGGTCCTTTAGATCAATCAGAAGCAGGGAGAGGGAGAGATCCCTGCAGAGTGAGTTACTCCTCTGTGGTCCGCTCCACGTTTGCTGAGGGAGCGCTAGCTCACTAGGGACAAATTAGCCACACAGGAGCACTGAGGCATCATGGGAAATTAATGATCAGGACCTCCAGGAAGTGAGCTAATGAGTCCTAGTGCCACACACACTTACACTATGAACCACACACACACACACACACACACACAGGATAAAAGATAGAGAATGCAAAAGAAAGAGGGGGGGATCCTGCAGAAAGGAAATAGCCAAACGTGCAGTTCCAGAAGCTAATAACACAAAGCTATCAATGTAACTTTGTCTGCATGAGTGATAGTGCTGGAACAATAGTAATCCCACACACACACACACACACACACTTAAGAGAATCAGATAATTAGAGAGGACCACCAGTGGCTTTCGCCCATGGAGGCGTAGTGATTACTGTCACTACACCCTCCCCTGGGGCGGCTGACAACAACCAGTGAATTAAAACACACACACACACACACACACACACACACACACACCTCATCCAGGCAAGTGTAGCTGAACTATGGATCCTGCAGGAGACAGTCAGAGGGGTGGTGTGACTCTCCCGCTGTTTGATTTTCTTACATGTTGGGTAACTGAACACACCATTTTACAATGTAATGTTGCCCTACTTGGAGTCGTAGCTATCACAAGACATATGATCACATATGCTAATCAATTCTACCATCAAATACAAGTCACATGAGCAAATATGACTGGCTCTACTGGTGGCAGCTGGAGATCAACAAACGTAACAGCCACAGATTTAAACATACTAATGTAATGAATCTGTTGTAGTTTTTTGGGTTTAGGCAACAAAACTACTTCTAAGGTTATAGAACAAAGTAAATATAAAAAAGATAATTAGAAAAGTTAAATTATGGACTTAACCACTGGAAGTAGCATATGTCTGTCACTCATTTAGTGTGAAAATCACAACTTCAAGACTACTAATCACAAGACATCAAGTTGTGTAATGTGAGCAGTGGAGCCATCAGACAGCCTAAACTTAGTGGACTTTGTCGTTCTTTATACTCTGTATCCTCACTTCCACCGTTACTTTTACGATCTGTAACATCACTTGCGCCTCGGCATCCTCCATAATTGCCACGGCCACTCGAGGGCGCTGCTAACTACAACCGTACATATGGGGCTTTTAATGCTGCTACACAAATGACACATGGGGTCGTTTTTTGAGGCAGGACCGTCTCAGCTATTAAGTAGTCTCACATAGGCAGAAATATCTCCACAAAACTGTGTCAACACTGGACAAATACAGTAACTTTAAGCAAAAGCTGAAGGAAATTTAGGAAGAGAAGCTGTTCAAAGGCACCTCACATGGGCAAACACCCTGCAGAGGAGCTGCTCAAGGACTCCAGGTTGTGTGCTGGAGCTTTTTTGCATGACATAGGTTTAAATAAGTTTGACTGTTCAGCTCCAGATGAGACATACCAGGGGGGGGAGAAAAGAGGACAGAGGGTCCCTGGCTATCCTGAAAAACTGGAACAGTGACAGACTGTCTCCCCACACCAGTCGGCGCACCTCTCAAGGATTTGACCTTGCACTACAGTATCATACATCACCACACCCTTGTCCGCTGATTGGTCTAAAGTTTCCCCCGGCACCGCCCTCAGCTCAGCGGATCCGCCCTTCCAGCGCTCCGCAGCCTGTTGCTGCCAAACCAGCTGGCATTTCCAAATGATATCCTGACCCACGACTGTACTCTAGACCCTGACCTTTAAACTCAGGTTCTTTTATCACTTTTTCACGATATATATCAAGAGTTCATTATGAGGACCACGGAGAAACTCTCAAGAACTTTTCCCCGTGGAAGTTCACACCTCCCACTCTGCAGCCTGTGATTTTACCTGTTTTTTTTTTTTTTTCTTTTTTGGAAAGACTTGAATCAGTTTACCTTCATGCATGATGCGAAACTACTACTCCAGCACATGACGTAGAAGTTTGAAGTTTGGTGAAGCCGCTGGGGGAAAGCTGTCCACTGAGCCCTCTCTGTGTGTCGGGGTCTCCTCACCTGATTGTCCCGCCACTCCCCGCCGGTGCAGAGCCTCTCTGCGGCCCCGCGGCTGTCAGGATGGGGACACTGGGAGCTCTGCCTGTTTGGAAAGCCACGATTTTCTTCTTTAACTTAATCTCAGCTGCTGTGGCCAAAAGACACGTCGTGTATTGGAATTCTACAAACACAAGGTGAGAAAACAGTGCGCTTAATGGTGCTCTTTCCCAAGATTAAATGACAACAGTGTTGTTTTCCTCTGCGGGCAAAGTGAAGGTTTAATGTGAGGAGCAAGAGTTGATTCATTTTAACCTACTTTGCACTGAGTAAACGTAGCTGGTCTGAACTTGCGCTGCCATATTGCTCAACGACCACAATAATTCCTACTAAATGAGTCAGACCTTTGTTGGTTTTAAAGAATCTCTGCTATGCAGCACATCTCGTCCTTGTGTGCTTAATTGAAGAAGGGTGCAGAGAAGGTACGGCCAACTAAAAACCTGCAATAACACATCAGCTACCAGACAGCTATTTAAGTTAAATAAGGAGCCCAGAATGACCTGATCTCACCTTCTATCTTTATCACAGTGACTTCACTCTAACCCTGGCTTTCACCTGCCCACTGCCTCTTGGAAATAGTTATTATTCTACTTATAGAAAGCCAGAAGTAAGGGCTTCTTCATAAGTGTTTGTTCTAAATAGTGTCCCAGATAGCATTCTGGGGACACAGGTGTATATTAAAGTCTAAAGTGCTGCTGTGCATGTCGTTGGATAATGGGAAGGTGTGTGTGTTTGTGAGCTCGGGTAAAGAGTTGATTGGGGCCATTAGCTAGGCAGAGCGAGGCTCACCTGCTGATCCAGGTGTTCCAGTCTGGCTAATTGAAGGGTTGAGGTGGGAGACCTGCAGGGCCAGTAGGGCTACTGCCCAAAATAACACGCTCTCACCTGCTTATTTAGAGACTCTCGCTCTCCGTGGGGCCCTGATTCCCCAAACAGCCTTTCAAATGAGTAACCTTTTTAGCTAATAGCCGTTGGCCACAGAGACCGCTGTTTTGTCTTGAATTTTACATTTGTGGATGCACAAATGTACAGAGATATGACTCCTGGGATGGGTCATTTCCCTGAGGGCTCCTTTGTCAGGTCTGCAGCAGGATTCATCTCGTACTGGAGTCAGCTGAGGTTGTATCCAGTGTGTCCAGGCGGGTAAAACCCAGTCCTGTAATTGGGATCCAACAGAAATGTGTTGGGGAGGAACACTGTGAGGATTAGGAAGCACCTTCTTGTTCCCCAGGGATTCAGGGATGAATGGTCACAGTCTGTGGCAGGGCCACACAGTTGGCTGCAACACCACACAATCACAATGCCATCAGCATCACGGCAGAGGGTAACCCACTGTGGCAGAGAATCACTCTCATCAGCAACACCACCCAATCACAAAGCTATCAGCGGAGCCGTGATGTTGCACCCGGTCCAAAATCCCCTGGGTTTAACACTAGGACTCTGTTTCTCTCCTCTCCTCTCCTCTCCTCTCCTCTCCTCTCCTCTCCTCTCCTCTCCTCTCCTCACTCTTCATTACCTCCCTTGTTACATCCCGCTCTCCTTTTCATTTTTTTGTCTGCACTCACCCCCGCTCCTCCTCCTTCACCCCCTTTATCTCTCACGACTCCCTCCTGCCCGCTGATGGATATTGGCGGTGTGATTAGTTGAGCTTCAGTCATTTTCCCATACCATATTTTCTATTAGCTGCCAGCCAGCCAGGTTGTCCTGAGGCCTATAAATGTAGCCTGGCGAGGGAAAGGGCGCACAGGGACAGGACATCGATGCTTTAGCTGGCATGATGCTGCACTGCGGAGTCCAGGACTCTACTCATGCTGATGGCAAACAGGGTTCTTGTTTATTTGTTTCACAATGTTGTTGTAATTTAAAGTTCTGCCATTATTCCTAACTAACCTCCTAGCTTTGCCTCATTTCGTAAAGCTGCTCCAATCAGGATTTATACAATATGAATAGATGACAATACACACATGAGCACACAAAAAGTTATTATCCGACTCTGCAGTTCCACTCAGGAGAGTTTTAGCATCTTTCAGCTAGCATCTTAACATCACTTTTAATAGCAAAATAGCTCTGATAAAGCTAATGTAAGCTACTTGGTCAACACAAAATAGAGTTAGCGACTAGTGGAACATTTTCTCTGAACATTTTAGCATCTCTCAGCTCATTGTTTTGGTTTTACAGCCAGCAACTTCACTATTTTCATTCAGTTTCACTGCTATTTCTGTGGCTAATTGTGAAATAGCTTTGATAAAGCTACTGTAAGCTAGCTACCTGGTCAACAAGGAGCAACAGTTAGCAGCTAATGGAGAATTTAGCAGCTAAACAGTTGGTGGAGAACAAAACAGAGCAAAAAGTGAGAAGTTTTGATTTACATTTACCTGTTTGCCAGAGACACTACTTGAAAGGCTAATTTTGCTTCATGTCTGCTAGCTCTGTAAATACGGAGTTGTTTGCTGACACTAACACTACAAGCTAATATGTCGAAGTCATGTTAATGGAGTGTCATATCATGATAATATTGAAACATATTATCAGAATGTGGTTGGTGCTAGTTTCCACTGGTTCAACTATCAATGTAGAGGTTGGTGATGTAGCAAATCCATTGTTCATGCCATCTCTGACACTGGAAACACAGCTCAAAAGAAGCTAGCTGCCGTTTCAGAAATAAAAAAAAATTCTCAGCTCGTATATAAAAAGTAACTGTAGCTGGCGAGCAAACAGGCCCCTCTTTAATACGGATGACAGGAGACATTCTCTGGCCATCACCTTTCTTTCGACATCTAGATTTATGGTTTTAATGAAGCAGGGGCAGTGAAGTGGAGACTGAAGGGCCTTGTTGCTCTGTTCTTTGCTGGCTAATATGGCTGTAACAACGGCTCTGTGAAGCACTTTAACTGGCACACATTTAGCACCCTCCAGATTGAAAAATGGAGCTCTGAAATGGAAGTGAAAGACTGACTGCAGGGTCAGCGTTGAACATCGTGGAATCAAGACACCCTGGCCTCTTTCATTGTGAGGCTCAAGTGATTCGATTGCCCTTTTATGATTTTATGAACAGCGTTTACGACCGTTCTTGGTTTTATAACGTGTGTTTCTCTCAGAGCGATAGTTCCTTATTAGAGGAGAAATTATTTTTTACTTCCTGGAGCAGTTAAAGGTTAGTAAAATATTATAACCGCAGTGCTCTAAGCTTGAGTGTGTGCTGACAGTATACCTTAGATCTCCCCTGAGGAGCAAGCTCAGACTGGTTTATTGGTGTATTCAGCCCCCTCCTCTGTACCATGGTGTGCTTTAAAACCTGTTGGGCCAAATAAGTTGACCAGCCTATTTGCTGATACAACAGTGTCTGCTTCTTGTGCTGCATTCATCCTCATAAATTCACTCAGGATCTGTCAGGAAGTTTACTCAGAGCGCCAAAACTTTAAGGATTGAATTCCCTTTTTTTTTTTCGTGAAAGAGGCTTTTTGCCACCCATATATTGGCTGCTCATACATCTTTAACAAGAATAAATGTCACCCAAACCTGAGCCTTAAATCACAAACTCCATTCCCCTGTCCTCTGACTTACCCTTGGTCTTGGCTCACACCTCCTCTGTTGCTTTCCCCTCTTATCCCACATGGCAGGAGGCAAACTTGTTGCAACAGTTCCCCTGGATCACCGCTTAAACTCTTGTTTCCAGGCTCTCTTGTCTTCTCCCTCCTGCGGAGCTGGGTGTCTATTGGAGATAAGTGTTTCTATGTAGAAAGATACAGCACAACAGGAATATTCGAACCAATTTCTCTTACCTGTAGTCCCTCTCGCTCACCCTAAATTCACTTGCAAATTGGGACATAGACCATAAAGCATTTAAAACAACAGCAGACCCCTCTGAACTCACTCTCTTTCTTCTCTCTTCCTGTCTGTCTCTCTCTCTCTCTCCTCTTCTGACAAAAGCTCAGGGCGAGCTCCAGCCAGTGAAGCATGTTTAAATGGTGCGTGAGGAGATGAATATTTGTATTGGTTTTTCTGTATCTTTATTGAAAGCAGCCCTCATAAGTCTTATGTGTAATCTCCGCTCTGTTTATGCATCATTTCCCTTTTGTGTGCACTCATGAATGATCTCGTTTAAATACCAAAGCAAATCACATTCTGCATACCATACTTTCACACACACACACATACACACATATACCTGATGTGTGTGCGAGCAGACACACATGCAGTGTACAGTAAAGTGAAAGCAGACAGTGTTTGTAATTGTGTCTTGTCAGATGATTGCACCTCCAGACTGATTTATTTATTTTTTTTATTTCTTCACCCACTGCTGTCTGTCTTCCTGTTGTGTGAGTGTGTGAGTGTGTGTGTGTGTGCATGCAAATGAATGTATTTCTCTTACTGCCTGCTATCTCTCCTCACTGTGTCTGTCTCTGTACTAATCTCTGTCTTCCCCTGGTAAATGATTAACATGGAGAACCTGGCTGAACTATAATCAACAAACCCACAGTGAGGTAATTACCACTTTATTCCCTGTCCTGCTAACAAAGCAATCTCTCTCTCTCTCTCTTTCTCTCTCTCTCCTCATCTGTCATCTAACTGTATCAATGTCTCCCTCCTTTTCTGTCTTTCTGTGTCAGTGCCTATTGTCTCACTCTGCTGTGCCGTGGTCTGTGTAGATCCAGAGATGTGTCCCTGATTGTGTCCCTTATCTGTCTCTGTAAATGTGCTTTGTCTGTTTGTTTGTGCTATTGAGTGTATTATCTGGAGGTAAACTGTGGGCCGAGTTAACTTTGTGTACACTTGAGCTTCTTCATCTCTGTCGGGAAAACAATGCGAAGCAGTGATTTTAGTGATTTGTATGCCTGTGAATTGACATTCGCTGCCATTGTTGTCGGTTGAAGTTCATCCCAGTGGAACAATAGCTCTGTGAGAAGTGTGTGTGCTTGAGTGTGTGTGTGTGTGTGTGTGTGCTTTTTGGAACTGACCTGCTGGTTGGCGTAAAAGGGGACTCTTTGTTTCCTTGAGAAGAGATGGAGTGTGATAACTTTAAGTTCTGGGAGAAAAACAAAACCCAGAAATGCACCAGGATGCCCGGCCCTATTAAAACACGCAGAATTCGTTTGTGGCCATGATTCATGGTTTTTCACAAGTTTTGAGAGATTTCTCTGCCACTCCAAGCCACTTTCACTACTTGCTTTGAGTGGAAAAACTCTCAATTCCGGCCAGCGGTGTGCGGCTGTGGGAACATTTACCAACCGCTGTGCTGGCCTCCGGTCTAAATAGGTCATTGTTTTGTTTCCACTCGTTAGCTGATTTTAGGTGTGACTAAAGTGTTTGAGGGAAAAGGCGTGTTATTGCCTTTGGATGCATGTTTTTTAAAAGGTTGGGCATGCAGATATAGTGCAGCCTTTAAAGTGTCACACAGCCTCATTTTGTGAAGAATTTCAAGTGATTCTTTACAGATATAGGTGACGATAACCCGTGTGTATATCTGTGTGAAATCAGTAATCCTCCGTTTTACTGTTTAGTGTTATATGATACCCAAGAGCGAAGGCAACATAAAAGTTGCAAAATAATCTTTGCAACTGAATTGTAAGCAGAGATACACAGACAGAGAAAGATGCAAGCACACTGTGCTGAAAATGAGGTTTAGACGGAGGCCTAGCAGTGAGGATGTCTGTATTAAAATGGATCAGATAGTCACAGTGCAGCTCAGAGCCGTCTGAGCAGACATGGTGTACGAGCATGAAAGGACGGCTGCTCTCTCCTCCTGGTCAGGATATTTAGTCAATCGATACCAATTTAACACCCAGATATTATCGCCGGCTCCTCGCATTATCGCCAGACTGCATATGGACCCGTCTCTTTCCCAATTTCTCTCCCCACGCCGCCCTGTTTCTCTCTGTACACACATACATCAATATTAGGTTGCATTAAGCTGTAATAAGTTGTATTGTACCAATGTTTCCAAGTGGCGTGGAACAGCTGCAGAATGAAATGAGGTTCAGTGTCGGCCGCCGCTCGGTTGGCACAGAGCAGCCTGGCTTTGGCACAAAATGGCTGCTGTTGTGCCGTATGTGTGTGAAGAGGGTGGTTATGGTGGTTAAGGGCTGTGGGTGAGCAGCGAGCAGAGAGCATTCATTCATTCATTCACGGCACACAATGAGCTGGCTTTGTTGTAGGTGTCGGGCCAACTGTGTATTCCTTTGACATACAAAACAGCAATTAAATTGTGGCGTGAGAATATGGAAACTCAAAATGTGGGAAACACTGTCGACTTAAGCTCGGGCAAAATAACACAATCTGCCGGTTGTTTGGAATTTCACACACACGCACACACACGTGCGTGCACAGACAGGCCGACACACACTCTCAAGTACATATAACCTCACACAATGCTCTTCCACTCAGCTCAGAAATCCTGCCAAGAGGCAACCTGGGAATTCCCTGAGACAGAAATTGAATTAGTATTGACCCAGGCAGAGCAAAAGGCTGTAGCAGGAACCTGGATTATTGTACCATACAAGGTCCTCGCTGCCAGGAGGACACTGAGACATGTTTGCCATCACACCTCAAATCTTCAAAGGTGCTTAAGGACAGTTGCAGCAAAAGCTCCTTTTACTGCCTGTCTGCTGCCATAGATTATGTTTACTGGGGCAATAGCTGCTGCAGTTTTCCTTTATCTCAGAAAGCAAAAAAGTTTTTGGATGTGAATTTCTGTTTTACTCAACAAACCTGATTAATCCTATGAAGAAACACTTTGTATGCAAAGTTGAACTTGTTATTTATACAAACTTATGAAGAATGTTTTTACCAGTTTCCCCAGTATGAGATGATACTTTTTTTACTTTGGAACATTACTTTTTTTTTTTTTTTACATTTTTAAGCCATGACATATAGGATCAAGTCTTTCAAAATCTCATTTGCATCTTAAAAGCCACAGATTTCTCCACACAGCACTGCCCATGTGAGAGATATACAGTTGTAGGTTGTTTAATATGGAGCTGCAGCGGTTAGTCAACTAATTGATTGTCAATCAACAAATAATAAACTATTTTGTTAATATATTGAAGAAAATGCTGTTTTCAGCCTCTCAAATGTAGAGATGTCCTGCTTGCCCCTGTTTAATATCGTATAAATTGAATATCTTTGGGTTTTGAAGTGACAAAATGACATTTAAAGGCATCTCCTCGGACTTTGAGAAACTGAGACGGACATTTTTCACTATTTTCTGACATTTTATAGGCAAAATGAGAAAATAATCAGCAGATTAATCAATAACCTTAGCTGCAGCCCTTGTTTAATATGCATACTTGTTGACCAAAAAATGATGCAGTATGTTGAAGAACCTGAAGTGGTTTTAAGTGTTTTTTTCAAGATTTGGTGTTGAAGAAATATTGCAAGTGTTCATTATGGACCTCTATAATAATAACGTGAGTTATCATTCTGTCATGAAAAGGCATAATGGAGAATAAAAAGCATTTTGCCTTCAAATGAAATCGTAAATTCTGTTACAGGTATAGAAAAATCATCAAATGGTAAAAATCAGAAATTTCACTGCAAGACATCTCATGTTTTGCTTCCGTAATTTGCTTTCCTTGACTCGCCAGCTTGTCAGTCTTTACTTATTGATTAGTATTTATGAATTATGTCATCTAGAAATCCACTTTCTTAGTTGGCAGGTGCATGCTGCAGTACAGTGTGTCTTGACTGAGATGTGCATCCAGAGATAGGAGCGGCGCTTTCACACCAGAACAAACTTTATGAACTAATAAACCTGCTAGAAATCACAGCTCCACTACACTTTATCTCAACACAACAAAGAGACACTTAGATAAAAATACCTGAAGGGGTGTGAACACGTATGTGTGTGTGTTTAGGAGGTGTATAACTTTTGTGTATGGCACCTTTTTAGAAATTATTCTGCTTATCCGAATTACCTTCTCATAAAAAGAGCTTCAAGTAACACTTTTGTCAGTTCTTTTTTATATTCCCAGTTCCTAAAAAGCACCTTTCATCCTGTGCTTTGTGATTTCCATGACAATGGGAAGATATTTTGAATCCGCTGTTTGATTTTTTTGGGAGATTTTTCCACGGTGGAACAAAAACTAATATTATTTTGCCATTTCCTCCTTGAATTCAGGCAGCACAGCCTACTTTCCAGCCCCCAGTGATGTGAAACACACACGCATTCCTCTTCTCTGTTTCTTTTTGGGCTGGCATACACATACCACACACACACACACACACACACATACACACTCCACATATGAATATACTCCCTCTCTGCTTCCTTTTTCTGCCAGCCCCCAGAGATTGTAAAAACATTAGACCTGCAGTGGAGGGAGCGAGGGATGGAGAATGCGTTAAGGAGAGGATGGTAGGGAAAGAGTCAACAGATTTCAACTCCCAAAACAGCTCGGGAAGGCCCCAAGGGAAGGAGGGATGAGGTGAGAGAGAGAGGGAGAGAGAGAGAGAGGGAGAGAAGGAAGAAAGGATGTCAGCAGGAATTACTATCACTGTCACAAGCAGGCGTGAGGAGAAACCCCCATCTCCTCCCCTCCCTCCAAACTACACACACACACACACACACACACACTCTGTGACGCAGGCTCGTATACAGGTGTGGCACAGAGACACACTCACACACACCACTAAGAGTACCATCACCCAGCCTGCATACACACTCACACACGGCTGCTCGGACTCTGGGGAGAGCCCGAGTAGGAATCACACCCCATTTAGAACTGACACTGCTCTCTGGTTTGTGTGTGAGTGTGTGTGTGTGTGTGTGTGTGTGTGTCGGTGTTGACTAAGCACATTGTGTATGATATGCATGTTATAAAATTACCCTCTTTACCTGAGTGGGAAAAAAGTACAAAAAATGAAAGGAATGTGGTATTATTCAAACAGGCCTGTGCTCACATTGTTTGAGGCTTACAGTAAGATGATGAGATATGGTGTGTGTGTGTGTAGGTGTGTATGTGTGTGTGTGTGTGTGTGCCAGCATATTTGGGTATGTTATTTTTGTTGCAATAACCAGTACCACATGATCTCCGGGTGTGCAGTAATGCGCAGCTTGATCCCTGTCTCCTGGTACTCTCACTGCTATTTTTTCCCTCTGCTTCCTTGTTCTTTTTCTTGCCCTTCCTTCTCTTTTTTCCCCCAACATTTTGTTCCAATCAAATCTTTTATTTATGAGTAGAAGGAATGTGAAAGGACTTTTTTTTTTCTCCTCCAGAATTAGTTCTTTGATCAACCTGCAGTTGTGCGGCTAGATGAGTGCAGTATGGTGCATATGCTATTGCTTTTGTGGAAGCGAAGGTGCCATCTACAACACTGACAGGCTGCTGACACGTTAGTATGCAGAGTAGGGACGTTCTGTACAAACACTAAATGCACCTTTCCTTGAGGCTAAGTTGATTAAATTGTGTTTAAGTTTATTTTTTACATATTTTTATGTAAACTGTCATTTTTTGATGAATTGCTCTCTGTCACTGTCCAAAAGTATGTTTTGTTATATTCATCAGAAATGATCAGATGGCTGTAATTCACAGTCTGAGAGCATCCCGAGTGGTGGCGGTAATGTTGTGCTGAATGGAAGAGGGGAAATAGCCTTGTCCCAAATCTCCATAGCGGTGGCCTTGTAGCAGGAGAACTCATGAATCTCATTGCTCTCCTATTCAGCTGGAAATGGAGTTCTTGTACGCAGCACGCTTCTCAAAACACTGGAGCGGACGCTGCGTGTTTATGATTGTGGAATTAATCTGTGTGCTCTCCCAAAATACACCCACTGACAAATGCCTAGTCATGAAAGTCAAAAAATCCCTTACTCACTACATTTTCTACATTTAAGGAGGTTCCCTGATGGATTTCCTTTCAGAGCAGGAAATAGTTTGGAACGCTGTTGTTCTTCATGCAAGGTAGATACTGAATACGCAAAAAAGTGTTGTTTCTTTGTGGTATTTGCTTACTTTGCAACATATTTACAGTGGACTTTGTGTTACTATGAAGAAAAAGAACACCCGCCGACACCAGGGATGCACTATTAGGGCCCGACCAATATGGGGTTTCTGAGACTGATACTGACTTTAGAGGGGAAAAACTCACAGATAGGCGATTGATGAATTTTTGAGCAGGAATGAAACCTTTTAGAATTGGATTGTGCACCAATTTTGCACCGATATGACTAAGCAAAGGTAGAAAAGTACTTTCTTATATAAATAACTTTCTTAAAGTCCCCCAGTGCTCAGAAATGTGTTTCTTATTTCTTATTCTTATGTCCCCTAAAATGTCTCACCTTCACTGTATTGACTTGTATCCGTGCAAAGTTTGGTTCTTCAAACGGAACGCTATGGCTCCATGGCATACTTGCACTACTCTTTCATCAGTCAACCTAGTATGCGAGCAGCGGTGGTGGCAGGGCGGAGACCACGCAAATGTTTTCTTTAAATTTTATGTGGGAAAATGTCAGATAAAATATTATTATATAATGCCTTACGGAAAAAAAATCTTCAGAACGATGCATATATGACCACATACACATCAATACAAATAGATATGTGATGTCTATAATGGTCCAATGTTTGTCAATAATATCAGCCATCGCTCTTGCTCTACACAAACATCAGTCCCATAAACTATCGGCAAATAATAGAAGTTTAAAATTGTTATATATTAATCAGATAGTGAAATTATAGCTGATGAATTATCGGCGGATGACATGAAGTCATTTGCAAATTACCATAGTGTATATAATATACTGCCATGTCTGATTTGACAAGTTATGTCAATGTACGTGAATAGAATTATCTCAAATTGAATTTTTTTCAATACAAAAATGTGAAATTATCAGTTATCGTTTCTGTATCCGCTAGTATAAGCAAGTAGTTATCTTTTATCAGAATCGGTTGAACACACAGCGTATCCTGCGTCCCTGTCCCACACTCGACTCTCCTACTGTAACTCATGCGTGTCAATCTTGTAATTTCGGGTCATTGTGGTTCACTACTTAAAGTAGCGACCAGTCATCTTTAATCCCAAATTAATCAGTTAATCCTGGTCCAGCGTCAGGCTGTTGTTCGCACTATGTCAGGCTGCCGTCTGCACCTCTCCTCTTGACCCTCGCCACTTCCTTCCCCTGTGCCCCCCCCCTCCTCCTTCCCTCTTATTGTGTCTGAACCCTTCATCAGTGTTGTGGAACTCAACTGGCCTTTCTAAGAAATTCAGGGGCATCCTGCCTTGAGGCAGAGAATGGCATCCAGTTATATCAGCTCAAATGTTGGAAGCATGAATTTAATTTCACACACTGCAAAGCAATGGATAAGCTAATGTGCTGGAGCTGAATATGCTGTATTCAGTTTATAAATAACACATTTAGCAGCCTTGAAGCCAATTGGGTGGATGTTGTTAAGATGTCTCAATAATTTTATTTCTACTCTCTAGTCTTCTAGTTTTCTGAGCTGATTGGTATGAGACATCAGTGTAAGTGTCCTACCTCTGCTGCGAATATGTGTGTGAGGGCGGGTGGGCGGGTGGGTGGCTGTGCGTGACTAGAGCAGGACAAAGCTGGCTGCCTTGAGGGGGAATAAGGGGGACCGTCCATACCCCCGATGCACGCAGCGATATGAATCTTAACGGTTGTGACGGAGAAAGATGGAGAGGGAGAGAGAAGCATGGATCGGCTGTGAGGCAGGGAGAGGGGGGCCAGTTTAGACTCCTGGGATTCCAAAGCAGTGACCGTGAAAGTGCTTAGATAAACAGAGAGAAAGACGGGGAGGGGAGGGCGAAGTGGGTGAAATGGTGGTGGAAGAAGCAATGGAGGGAAGAGACGACGAGAAGGTGTAGGCACGCTGACGGGAGGGAAATGAGACCTGCTGGAGACGGGGTGAGAGAAAGCAGATGGGAGTGAAACCAAGTATAGAAGTTTTTAAATAAGTTCACCAGAAGTCAGAGGGACCATCTTACTCTATTTACTCTGTAACTCTTATGCCTCTCCAATCTCTTTCTCTCCATCTTCTCCTTCACTCTCCTTCCCTCTGTTTAAATAATTCAGGCCTGTTGGCTGTATTAGGCCAGGTTTCCTTGACATGTCTTAACTGTGTGTGTGTGTGTGTGTGTGTGTGTGAGTGTGAGTGTGTGAAGGACGGCTCCATCCCTCCACTAACAACCAGCAAATAATCCGACACAGAGGGAAAGTGAGCGGGGGGATGCACACCTGGGATGAATAGACCAGGTTGCCTATCTAGCATTGACCTTCACATCATGGAGAGAGACAAAAACAGAGTGCGAGAATGGTAAAGAGAGTGTCTACGGCATCAGAAGTGTGACCCACTTAGTAAATGATGGATTCTCAAAGCCAACTCTGATTTATTGGCTGGGTGTATTTGCTTTGCGAGCGCCCTTTTCACTGTATTTTCACTGAGTAAATGTGTGTATGTGTGTGTTTTAAGGGGTGTTGTCCTCCTTAACCCACTTACACAGGTGGGTCTTGCTGAAAGACCTGAGACACAGATAAGTGTAGTTAAGTAGAGTTAATATAATAGATGAGGGTGCAGAGCGTATACTGCTAAGACCAGAGGGACTCTGTGAGGAAGGCATAAAAACATAGAGTAACTTTTTAAAGAAATCAGACAAACTTGTAGTGTTCATATTAAATAAAAGCTGTTTATGTGGCGTCTCATGGAAACGGCACTTTACTGATGTACCATAATTACAAACACTACAGAGATGGTTCGTATTTGGTTGAATGCCAATTAGCAGCATTTGTTGTGTATAAAGGAAGTCTGGCAATCCGCACTTCATTAGGAGATTGTAAAGCAACTGACAGCTGCAAAGTGGTCAAATCATCTTGTAACATTATAAAGAAAACAACACTTTTTATGATTTTAATGGGAAACAAAAACTCAGTATTCTGAACAACATACAGAAGTAGACAAAGACAGATGAGCTGCACTGGAAAGAAGAGCAGAGATGACAAGTTAAAACTAACCAACTTAGAGTTGCAGTTAATGATAACCAGCTGTGTGTGTGTGTGTGTGTGTGTGCGTGTGTGTGTGCGTGTGCGTGTGTGTGTGTGTCACTGTCATGGAGACACCTACTGTCGTACGACCTACCGCAGAAGAGGTTTTTAGTTCTTTGCCAGGTATCTCTTCAGATGTGTAGTAATCAAAATGAAGGCTAAATCAATAGTTTGGTGGATAAAATGTCAGATAAGAGTGAACATTTTTGATTTGGGGGTGAACTGTCCCTTTAAATCCTAAATTGATTTAATTAACAGTACAGTTTTAGGCAGGTGTGAAAAATGCTATAAAATAAGAATGCTTTAAAAAAAATAGAAATGTTAATAGTTTTTTTTAACAATCTTTTTAACAAAAAGTAATTGAACAGTAGAAAAATCTAAATCAAATCAATATTTGGTGTGATCACCCTTTGCCTTCATACCAGCATCAATTCTTCTCGGTTAACTTTCTCACCTGCCTAAGACTTTTCCACACTACTGTAAAATGATATAAAACAGAGAAAAGCTGCAAATCACATTTCAGAAGCTGTAACTAGAGTTTTTTCCCGTTGACAGAAGACAATTGTCTCAGCTTTAAAACAATAGATACAGTATGTGATTGAGTGTACATCCAGTTGACAAACAAACAAGATTTTTCATATTAAAATCTTAACATATATTTTTTAGAATCATTAGAAAAAGATGTTTCCCCCTCAGCCACACACCACCTGGCCAACTGGCACTAGCCCAACATGGACGACCTTTGTGTAAGTGTCATTTACGTCAAAGTTAACATTAATTAGTCAACAGCCTTTATTTAGATGCACTTATCTGCTCTGACACTGTGTACAAAGCTGAAGGGCCCAAACAGCAGAGTTGGTACATAAACATGAGACAAATGATGTTGACACAGTAGATCAGCCCAGCTGCCACTTTGTAGCAATACACTTTGATAGATTTCATAAGTAGTTTGAAACATGGGCCTTTGTGTCCACCCATCATCTCCGTTACTGTCTTCCTCTCCCCTCCGTCCGTCCTGTCGGTGTCTGAACTATATTCAGGTTTATGTATCAGAGCCTGGCACCTGTACAGATCAGCCCTGTATTTACACTGCAGCTCCATTTAGACTGCAGAAACATGGAGAGCACTCATTACTCTGAGGTTTAGGCTGTCCGACAGAGGAGTGCAGGAAAAAAGACGGATGGAGCGAACGATGGATGGGTGGGGCTTTGGCTTGGCACCAATCCCAGCTCCGGATTGGTTGTTGTCCTGGCAACGGCACGTCTGACCTTATTTACCCTCTCGCACACCCCTCGCCGTACGTGCACTTCGCTCTCGCCCATGCGCATTTCTTTTGCCGCACACTTTCCCCGTCACTCTTCTCTGCGTGAGAGCTGAAACTCTTCTTCTCGTGCCCTTTCTCTTCCCCCCTCACACTCTTCTTACAAGTGTGGCCACCTCCACACAGAGCAGGTGAGAGAGTCAAGTCAGAACACTTACAGCTGCCACCGTGCTGGTGGGCATTGTAAGGCAACATTTGCAGTGTTTTTTGGTCGAATGGCGAAAAGAAAAAAACAAGACTGCACTCTTGTCCATTTCTATTGTGGACAGTAATTTCATACCTCCCAGAAAAGTGGCTGGAAAGCTTATTTTGGGATCAGACTAGACCACACATGGAGAGCGATGCCTATGCATGACAGAGCTCTGCCACAAAGGGGGATGATGGTTTCTGCAGACCTGCAGCCGTATCAAAATGGTTCCGATGGATTGGTTTCCATACTGATGGGTCCTGTGGGCCTGAATCATGCAATTTTCCTCAGCTCTGACGGCCGTAGCTATACATCCTGTTGTGCTGCTGAGTCCCACAGAATGGACACACATACACACACAGAGGAGGACCTATGCCATAACAGGCAGAAAATAGGGTCTGTCTTTAACCTGAGGCTGAGAATCCCTCAGGGCCTGAAGCAGCAGGTGTGTGTGTGGTTGTGGGCCTGCTGATCCACACAGTTTGAATGCCCGGTGCCTCCTGGTCATTTAATGGAGCCTGCAGGGCAAAAAAGGTGCAACCAATCACTTCATCGAGGATATACACGGCCATAGTTGCTAGAGCTTATGCACAAAATTCATATCGATATAGCATGCTTTGCACTGTGTGTGTGCCGTTATCCTTCAACCTTTAGGGCATTAGGTTTGTCTGATGGCACAGGGCTTCCCCAAGGAAATTGATAAGCAGAGGTCATAAGCCACCAAGATTTTAATGCATATTAATACAATGTGTGTGTGTGTGTGCTCAGAAACCACATACTGATGTGGATGAAGACGATAAAGGGGAAAAAGGAGCAGGGAAGTTCACATACCGTCCACATTCAGAGATTAGGAGTCATAGCAAAGAAAACAAAATATCTGGTGCAGTGGGGAGATATACTTCCTGCTGACCTTGAAGGAAACACACACACACACACACACACACACACACACACACACACACACACACACTAGTGTAGGCATACCAAACAGGAAATAGTAGATAAGAGCAACAGCTTGTTCCCCTTAAGTCCCTCTTTCCTCTCCGTGAGGTGTGGTTGATCAGTGTTTTTGGCTGCAGTTTGATGACACTGACAGTATAAAAAGGCGGGGCCTGCAGGGTGTTGAGGCTTGGAGGGGGGGTGGGGGGGTAAAGGGATTTTTTTTTGGCCAGCTGGGCAGGCGGGGAGGTGGGGGGGCCCCAGATGGTCAGAGGTAGGGGGTGAAGTCCTTGTTTGTGCGCGTTGAGGGGAGTAAGTACCAGGTTAGACACAACATTGGTGTTTAGGCTCTGGACACAGCATGGCTTTGTGTGGGAGCAGAGGGGGGTGCAGATCGTACAGGGGAGGAGGGGGGCGGTTGTCCTGATTCTACTCTGTTTTACATCCGCAAAGAGATTCAGGCAGGAGAGAGGAAATGGGGAACAAAAAGGTTTGAGCCAAGCAAATTCTTGGAAATGGTGCAGCTCTCTTTTCCTCATCCTCTGACTCATGGGCGAAACACTACAGGTGTATGATTCCTCTGAAGATAGGGTAGCCTGTGGAGCAGGAGGTCACTGAAGCTTTGGAGACCTGAACAAAGAATGTTCTCTCTTTAGTTCTGCCTTGTTCCCTCATTTCTCCTGCGCTGTCTTTGGGCTCTTTTTTCCACAAACTTCTCTCATACTTTCCGTCAATTATTCCCCACAGTACAGCACTGTTTTTCCCATGAAAGGCTTCCAAAGTCTGGTCTTATTCACCTGCATCAAAATGTATCGGTGTTAGGATATGTTCTTTTTCTTCAGTCCCTCTCTGTAGTCAGACCTGGGTTGAGAAATGTTTGCACATAATTCTTTGTAGTTAAGTTCCTGAATGTCACCAGAAAGTGGCACAGCAGAAAATATTAGTATGTCTCCACAAAAAGGTGAGGCTGAAAGGTTGAGTGAGCGGGGCTGATTGGCAAGTAATCTCTATAAAGAGATATCTGCATATGAATGCAGAATCTGCTGGTATCAGGACACGATTTTAGTTTCGGAAACGTTCTGCTTTGCCTTTGTAGTCTGATTAGTATTGACCGATTAAGTTTGAGTGGGCTATGGTTGAATGCATGAGAACAGTCGAACCCATCAGCTATCATCTGATGATAATTTAGTTCCATTAATTTAGCTGCTTTCATTTGCCGATATATGTTTAAAGACAATAGCCGTAATGTTGTGTGGACCTGAAACAAGTTGCTTACGGGACTGTACACAATAACAAGCGCACAGAAAGTCTTGTTCCAGATATCTGTTAGTAATAGCAATAGCTAATATGTCTCTGGTTTCCTTCCCCTTAACCCATTGAAGCCTGGAAAGCGGATACGTCGTTTTGTAGTATTTGTATATGCTCTCAAATACTTTTTGAATTTCATTTCTATCTGCTACAGAGGCTGAAAAATCTATTATTTAGTAGAAGCGTTCACACTTCTGTTGAATTTCCAGAAAAACTTCAGGTTTTAGGGGCTTATTTTAAATTCGCCCAGAGGTTTTACAGGCGTTTCAGGCGTCAATGGGTTAAAGGTTAACCCTGGTGAGACAGTTTGCAGTTAGTCAGCAATGCAAATTGAATGTAAGTTGAACTCCACGCTTTGCATAGGACTTTGAATGTCCACTGAGTGGAACAGTGTACGGAATTTTACTGCTATTTCACCAGATCGGACCATCAAAATCAGAAACCGACTCAACTCGAGCAGCAATTCCATTTAAAGATTTGACATCAAAATTCTAGTGTGACATTAAGATGACTAGTTGGATTAACCAAACACATCTGTGACAAAGCAGAATACTAAGACATTCAGTATGTCAAAGTTGACGTTGTTTCATTCATTGAGATTAATGACTCATCTGAGATCTACTCATCTGTCATCACTTGGTAAACCCCACCCATCTGGTTCACCAAAACCACACAGAATCATCCTTCTAGAGAGCAGCAAAGATTTTCTCATTTAACCAGAAGTGTTACTACAACAGGCACTATAAAGGCTGTTAAGCTGTGTCATGCTATGCCCAGCCAAGGCACAGTGACCACATCGTGCTGTGCCCAGTCAGCGTAGTGACCAGAGTTAGCGATAACCCCGCTGTGATTGACCACAGAAAAACTGAGGCTCCACCAAGCCTCTCGGCCTCCCGCCGGCACTAACAGGAACCAACAGACTTTTACTGTGAGCCTGTATTCGTCCCATCACGAGCTTGAAAGTGTTCATTATAAACTACAGAATACATCTTAGGGGATGCATAGTTCAGTGTAAGCATTTTCATTGTAGCAGAATATTTGTAGCCCCCATGTTTGTGTGCAATACATGCATTGAGTGCCCGAGTGAATTCAGTATGCACAGTACGCAGCTGCAGTGCGTGATCAAGTATCTGCTCTGTATTCCTGAAGCCGTGTTGTGGGATTGTTGCTCCTTTAATTATTCTCTCATATTAAAGGATCAAAGGTCTCTGCCACAGTCAAGCCCCTGCATTTCATTATAACTGCACACACACGCACACACACACACGCACACACACACTCATACACACAAGTGTGTATGCTTCCACACATTAACATGGACACACATGAGGAGGACATTGGTTATGTTCAATTTTTGAATTTTGAATGTGATTTCCTGCAATTATAAAAAAGGATTAAATGTTAGCCTTTTCAAGTTCTCCACTGAAGATCTCAGCGTGTTGCTTTTGATTCGGCTCCTCGGTGAGAGTTTTCTTTATCAACCAAGAGCTTGCACCAGTCCTCAGAAGGGTGTCACCGATCACCCTCTGGCGTGAGGGATGGAGCATGTTTTATTCTCCTGAAGTACTTTCATGTCGATGTGCGCGTGTGTATGCCTTCCATGTGTGAACATGTGTGTGTGCATCTCCCACATGTGCTAAAATGCACAGGAGTGTGTGTGTGTGTGTGTGTGTGTGTGTGTGTGTGTGTGGCATCTCCCCTCTGCTCCAGCTCTGGGCCGAACCAATCCTCTCCTCCGTTTCTAGAGGACTCTCCTGCTGATTGGCTGCTGCGGCGCTCTGTTCTTTTACACCCACAGCCCTTCGGTGCTCCCATGATGCCCCTGCGCTGTCACCGCTCCACTCTGCTGCATGGTGGCTGGCAGGAAGGGGAGGATGCTGAGTGTAATTAGGGCGTACCCAAGCCTACCAGGGCAAGAGAGAGGGAACAGGGGAGGAAGGTAGGGAGGATAGAAAGAGGGCTGACAGTTTGACATCAGTAGAGCACACCGGCTCTGTAATTGCTGGCGTGCATATGGCGCAGGCCGAAGTTGGAGGCTTGTGGGAGGAAGGGGGGGGGGGGGGGGTAATGTAGGATAGAGAGGAGTCAGAAATAGGAGGGAGAGCAGGGGGAGATGCAGCCTCTGAAGCAATAGTTGTGGGAGAAGTGCATGTCATCCAAGGTGGGGAAAGAAGAGGGAGGAGATCGAGGTGAGGAGGAATGCAGATCAAGGAAGGAGGGGGTTGGTGAGGAGGAAACAGGACCTGAGCAGTGTAGAAGAAGTTGAGGTGAATGACATGTATAGCAGGGGGTGCAGCATGTTGACACAGCACACGTCTATTATTACATACACATTGCACACGTACGCGCGCGCGCACATACACACGCACACACACACACTTTCACAGCTGGTGTGCCTAAGTAAACATTTCTCCGTCTATGAGAAGCACCACAGGTAGTACAAAGAGTAAACAGGCTGCTGTGTGTGTGTGTGTGTGTGTGTGTGTGCGTGTGCGTGTACGTGTGTGTGTGTCTTACACTTACAAGCTTATGTGCTTTTGTGTTCCCTCTACCAGACAATCAAGTTCCTTTTGTTCGGCTGTAATTAGCACACGCAGGTAATAGAGCTATCGGGGACGTGGCCACACACACACATTCACAGAGGGGGTATTGATCAGGAGAGTGTGTGTGTGTGTGTGCTGAGCGAGGGATCCAGATCGATAGCGTCCTGTCGCCTTGATAGATCGCCAATTCTGCGTGCTGGCTATTGAGCAGGAAGCAGCTTTTGGTGAGACCTGCCTCCAGGGTCTCACCTGTATCCACACGACACACACACACACACACACACACACACACACACACACACACACACACACACACTTTGTGTTCCATTATCTCAATCAGAAATGCACCACTGCGTCTAAAATCAAGCTCAAAGTTAACAGGCAGCGTGGATTTTTATTTTAAGGTTTTTGAGTTGTGTCATACGGCCGCTTTCTCTCTGATAGTCTCTTGTCGTTTCTCCTCTCACTGCTTCATCTATCATTGACACCATCTGTAGATTCATCATGTCATGTCTATCACTGGATACCAAACTCAGATACTATTAGGTCCGATAATAAAATTTTAAAAAGCCTTGTCTTTCAACAGCAATTGTCAATAACTAAGGAGTAGATCGCATCAGCATCAGTGAGCCAATAAGCATTCAGCATGCTTGTACCACGATCTGGTGATTGGCTGTCAAATGTTACACGTAATAGAGACGCGCAGAAATGCAGAAACGAGGCTTACGTGTGTGTGTGTGTGTGTGTGTGTGTGTGTATTTTGAGAGGATTGACTACATCTCGTGTGACAAAGAGCTGATTGAGCTGATGAATTTTATAAAATTTTGGGGGAAAAGTATTATTCAGGAACCGGTATTAAAGAAAAAACAAATTAGAGTAAGACCCAGTCCTAGGCATGTCTCAGCTTCGTCTCCTCCTTCTCCTCTGCACTCATTCTTCCTCTCATTTAATTCTTTTGGTCTCTTCTCTGTCTGCCTACTTAACTTAAGTCTACTCCGCCATCCTCCCCTCCCCATTCCACCCTCTTTTTCCCTCCCATGTTCCCCTTCACTGGCTCCCAGCACTCCCTTCCTCTCTCCTCCGCTCTGTCACCCCTCTATAAAGACTCCCACTGATGGACCTGAACCTTCTGCCCAAGCCACATTCTGCCCCTCATTCTTTTTCTCCTGCGCTCCATGCGAAGAGGAGCCCAATTAAAGTCCGTCTCGTCTCATTCTTCCACTCTGTTGTTCTCCTCTCTGTATGTCTGCACTCAGACTCTCTGGGGTCGCTAATTAAAACACTTTACTTTCTTTTCTCTTTATTCCACTTCTTTTTCTCCACCTGTTCATCCAACTTTCCTCTTCTTAAGCTTTTTTATTCATTTTCTGTTCCATCTCTCTGCTCTAACCTGTCTCAACAGCTCTCTTTTCATCAGTCTCCACCTGTCTTCCTCTGGGCCTCGCCTCATGTCACTCCATCAGTCACATTCCTTCCCTCCATTTGTCACACATTTCTCCCCTCATCTGCTGTCTCCTGCTTTGTCTTTGCACGCTGTAATGATTCATACCAATGATTTCTTCTTGTTAAATTCACCTCTCATACTTTGTCCTACATCCACTTCCCTCAATCTTTCTCACATCTTCTCTTCCTCCATATTAGTTTGTACACGGGTAACTCTTTATACTGGAGCTGACAGGAAGTCAGAATCTGCAGTCTAAAGGAGCATGCATTATGCAGCTCTTCTGTTCTAATGATGCTGTCTTGTCCAGAGTTGTTGTTATGCCTAAGGCCAGTCAACCTTGACTGAAGACGTGGTTGTGCATGCGCATGCACGTCTGCATAAGTTTGCACACGCCTGTGTACATCTGTGCTGTTCTATGAGAGAGTGGAAAGCAGAGGGAGTCGAGTTTATTTTACACTCAGCTCCCCTCAATGCTCTTAATTACCATATGAGGGATTGTTGTTCTGTCGCTCAGCTCTGCTTCCTCGCTGGCCTCCAAGTGAATCGCACCATTGCGATATATCAGTTGTAAAAGATTCTTTAAGACCCGCACAACTTTGCTTGATCACCCTGTGTAATCGTTATGTGTAATATTGATGAACTATCCATCTGCTGTAACTATCTACATTCCTCCAGGCACAAAGGAATTATGGAATACCTGTCATCTGTCTTCTTTCTCTCTCCATCTGTGTTTAATCGCCGCCTCTCTTTCCCCTTCAGTCATCTGTGTAATCGTTACGTGAAATATTAATGCGGTTGTCGTTCTTTCTTCCAGGTTGACGGCAGGAGATCTGTCCATCCAGGTGGACCAGAATGACTACCTGGATATTTACTGCCCGCACTACCCCAACAAGGGCAGCCAGGGCCCCGGGCAGCCAGAGACGCTGGCCCTCTACCTGGTGGGAGAGGGCTCTTTCCAAGGCTGCGTGGAGACCAGAGGGGCCATCAAGAGGTGGGAGTGTAACACGCCCTTCGCTCCGTTTGGACCGGTGCGCTTCTCTGAGAAGATCCAAAGGTTTACCCCCTTCTCGCTGGGGTTTGAATTCCTGCCAGGGAAACACTACTACTACAGCTGTGAGTACAGGATGTGTGTGTGAACTGTGTGTGTAAGGGGGCGGAGGGCTGTCATTTAGCCAGGGAGTTCAGATTTTTAAGTAGGTCACAAGTAAGGCTGGGTATCATTTGAAATGGTACGGTACGGGTACCAAGTTTTCATGCAGATTAATTTAACAAAATATTCATCAACTATTGAATGAGTTAGTTTTATCATTTTTTAAACAAGCAGCTATGCAAAATCTTTATACAGTTTGAAGATTTTTAGTACACTGTGAGCCCTACATACTTGCATTGTGCATTTATTTATTCATGGTAGTGTTGTCTTAAATCACACACGGCCGTTATGCGTTCATGAAAAGATTGGTAGATCAGCTGATTATAGTCAGCTGATGACATTACAGTGTATACTTCCTGTGCCAATGCTTTATCTTTTCACCAAGTTTCATAAAAATCAGGTTTTTCCATAATCCTGCTGACAGACTAAACTAACGGAAAAGACAGCATCCTTAGCAGAGATAAAAAGCTCTGAAAACTGTTTCTATCTTTAGTTAACCCTTACCCTTGGGGTTAAACACTAAAGACTCAGATGATAAGACTTGTTATTGATTTAAATTCCCTATCAGTTAATATTTGCCAGTTAATTTCCTGTCATTTCTATAATAAAAAAAAGCAGTGAGATTCAACACATGGCTTAAAGGTATGTGTTTTTAATATGCAAAGTGTATTATCACTTACTCTCTTTCTCTTCTAGTGAAGCAATGAATATTAGCTTCAGGCACCACACACTGGAAGCCAAGTAAAACAGCCCAGAAAGACACAATATATAAATATTTGATGTTTGAGTTCATCAGACTGTGCCTAGACACCTGTGTTGGGAGATGAGTGGTGGCCAGGCAGACCTACATTTTAAAGGGATGAAAAGGTTGAGAGCAACTTTAGCCAATGTGTTTTTATGAGGCACTTTATGGGTGTTGGGAAATTGCAGCTTACAGCTCCAATGTTTCCCATAAATTCATGCTGAATGGCATTAATTTGATGTTTTCTTAAAGCTGTAGGCTGTTACACAATTTCAGTGATGGTTTCTTCTTTCCCCATTACACTCCTTTTTTCCTGTGCTCCTCTCCTCTCCCCTCACTCATTTATTTCAGACCACTGGAGGGAGAAAAGGGAGGGAGAGACACAGAAGATGGCTTAGTGGCTGTAAAATCAGTTTTTTTCCCCCCTACTTTTTACAACTTCTGGTGTCAGTCCAACCAAGAGGGGGAGGACATGAAACAAGGCAGAGAATGAAAGAGTCAAGTGAATGCATGGTATGGAAGGGTGACAACAAAGAGACAGAAGGACCGCAAAGTGTAGGAGGAAGAAATGGAGATCAATACAGGACGACAGTGAGGAGGGGAAAATAAAGGCAGCCAGAGAGGCAGACGGAGGTAGAGAAGCGTGGAGGAGTGACAGAGAGAGAGAAAGAGCAAAAGATGGACACAGTCTGACAGTACAGGAAGGGAGGGGGGGAGAAAGGGACGAGAGAGGCCGGATGAGAGGAATCCACACTGGAGAAAGAAAAGGGAGAGCAACAAAAGGGATGGATGAGACGAAGAGAAAGAAAGAATCTTTACATAAATTACTGTTGCGGTCCAAGGGACAATGGAGCATTGTGAGGGCATGAGAGAGCGCTTCCACTCACACACACTAACACACACATGTATATATGTACACGCACACACACTGGGCTATTGTGGTTGTTCAGGCCAGTTCAGAGAAAAGCAACAATGGGTGCCCCCCCCTCTGGTCGGGCCACATCGGGCTCAGAGCGATTGTGTGTGTTTTGTCCACATCAAAGATAAGGCGTAAAGTTGGTCCAAATGTCTGGCTCTGGGGTCTGCAGGCTGAATGGGCCCGCAGCACTGGAGACAGTATAATGGCATTAGCCTGGGAGAACACTACAATAGTATTAGAAACACTAATGGCATTAGTTGGCTCAGTCTGAGCTGGGCTCAGCTCCTCTCTACGGGTCCCAAAGACTATGACACTGACAGCCCACTGTCTCTGGGTCTCTGCCTGACCTGCTGACCAACGCCCGCTGCTTCTCTGTGTCTGGAGCCCCACAAACAGGAAACACCTTGACATCCTCTGATAGTCAGCTGAATGTTGAAGCAATTGAAGAATGCACTAGTAATTAGTCAAAGGTAGCCATTACATTGTCTAATCACATTCTTAAGATTCACAAAACACATCTTAAAGATCCCCCGAAGACGTAAAGACCATTTTGCAGCCACTGTCATCAAAAATATGCATGTTGCATGATGGCAGTGGAAGTGGTGTTGTCCACTTGTAGTGTAGTCCTGCAGCCAAGCAAGCCATAAACATTGACAAAAAACTGTTACCAGCATCAAAATGTTTCATTGTTGCATGTTGTCTGATTCAATATTCCAACAGACTTCAAGTTGTGAAGAATTTCAACAAGATCCCAGTTTTAGAGCAGCAGGTGTTTCGGTTCAAAAAGTGACTTGGTTATTTAATGACTTTCAGCTGAATGTGTCTGTGGTCACTCGTAGTACCTCAGGCAATAGTGGCATAGATAATAAACACAGACAAGTATGTATTTAAATACATAGTACAATTGAGGCTTTTATCAGCTTCTACATTTTGTTTTGAGTCCCCAGTTAAACATCCTCATTGTATCTGCACTGGAGGTTTTCAGTTTCCATATCACACTTGTGTAAGTCGGATGCTGGACTGCGATTGGCTGTCAGACTAGTTTTGATATCATAAAATCCTGCTCATATGTATCGTAAGCGAGATGAACATCAACAAACAAGTGTAGTAACAATAAGTAAACCACAGACTATATAAGAGAAGTGACGTAGCTTGTGGAAGTGACTAAACCTGCATTCTTTCTAGAGGCCAGCAGGGGGCGACTCCACTGGTCTGAAAAAAAAAAAGTCTAGGAGATTCACTTGATTTATTTTCCCAGTAAACATTTTCTTAATGAGTTTAGGGTCTCAATCACACGTTTCAAGTCTTCTTCAATAGAGCATGGTGTTCATCTTGTAAATTATGGTCCCATTTAGAGTAAAGAGAAAGATAAAGCTGGGTATTGTTTTGGGCATGGCCACCATTGTTACCTGTGAGCTAAGCTCATATTTGAATACGGGCAGACTTTAAGTTAATGTCAGAAATTCCATGGTCCAGAAAGAGCTAGTTAGTACTCTAAGAGTTGAGAGTTGTTCCTTCAGCTGGAATTAACATCTTTCGCTCATCTTGGGGCGGCTGTGGCTCAGTTGGTAGAGCAGGTCGTCTTCTGATTGGAAGATTGGTGGTTCGATCCCTGACCATGGTAGCCTACATGTCGAAGTATCCTTGAGCAAGATACTGAACCCCAAATTGCTCCCGATGCTGCGTTCATTGTGAATGAATTACCACCAGTGTGAATGAGCGTAGTGTGTAATGTAAAGCGCTTTGGATAAAGCCATCTTCCAACATCACTGAGGAGTGCTGACCTTAATCACGTGTTGAGGCATGTTCCTCAATATTTTCTTTTCGCTGGAAACTTCTGTGATGTTGCGAGTCACTGTGCAATTCACTGTGTCTGATATGACTTTCAGCATTGAAACTGCTTCTCACTTTGCTTGTGTTTCATTTATTTGCACCATTTTTCATTCTTAAATAACATTTTCTGTCCAGATGCAGAAGATGTTTAGTCTGTGTGAGCTGAGCTCTCTCAGCCACCATAGATATAGCCTCATAACACAACCCCACTGTTCTTCTGCGCTGAATCTTATCAGTTGAAATTACAGATACAAAGTGAGACAGACTGTTAGCGATCATACACTCAGCTTGTGTGGCGGGTCCCTGTTGAGTTAGCAGCTGTCTGTGAATAATTCAGATATAAAGCCCTTTAACTGCAGTTTCCAGACAGATTTGTTTTGTAAAAGCAATGCAAAACCGACAGGTAATGCAGCTGATGTTTGTTACATTTCCCATGTGAGCCGTGATCAGTATTGATATCGGAGCCGTTGCATTTCTTTATGGGCACAATCTCAATCGTGTATTTTATTGTTTTTATTTACTTGTGCAGATAAGTGTGAAGTATGTTCGTCTCCGGCGAAGATGGTGCGATCCTTTATATTGATACGGTAGAAAACAACCTCGCTGCTCTTTTCTTGTCATAAAAATTCTTCAAAAGTACCAAGAGACTTCACAAAGAACAGCAGTGATGGAAAGGTTTCATTCAGCGTATGCAAATGTCTCTTTTTATTTGACACGTTAGCATTTTGAATACTAAGCGTTTGTTGGGATAATAGGTAAGCAGCGTATTTAAATCTGTGTGTCTCTCTCGTTGTTCTTTCCAGCTCTACCGGCAGATGAAGGCCCTCCTCTGCCATGTATGAAGTTGCGTGTCACCGTGTGCTGTGAGACCAGTGAGTACACTCGTCTTTTCATCCGTTCCTCCTTTCATGCTCCTCCTTTGTACACCACGAGACTCCTCTCTCTGCCTCTCTCATCTCTACTACCAGGGCATGATGTTTAGACTGCTCCTCATCCTCACTACTTTTCCTCCTCCTCCTCCTCCTCCTCTTTCTGCTATCCACTTTTATCAAGGAAACTAAATTCTTCTTACCCTTCACAATCTTGTATTATCTTTAACCTTGTAAGATGAGAGTCTCCACTCCACGTTGGCTTTTAAACCTAATTGGATTGAGGGTTTTTCAAGCATTAGTTCCCTCTCTCCTCTCTCTCTTCTCCTCTCTCACCCCTCCCTCCATTCTCCCCCCTTATTTTTTTACCTCCTTGTCTCCCTCATTCTCCAGCTCTCCATCTCTCTGTCCCAGTGTGAAATTCCCAGAGTTGATCTAATCCAGAGCGCGCCTGGAGTAATGTTAGTCTTACAGTCCAGTGAGCTGCCCATTCCGGTTGGGAATGTTGCCCGGTCACTGTGGGAATCCCTGTACAGTGTGTGTGTGTGTGTGTGTGTGTGTGTCTGTCTGTGTGTGTGTGTGTGTGTGTGTGTGTGTGTGTCTGTGTGTCTGTGTGTGTGTGTGTGTGTGTGTGTGTGTGTGTCTGTGTGTGTGTGTGTGTGTGTGTGTGTGTGTGTGTGTGTGTGTGTGTGTGTGTGTATTTCCACGTGTATGACCATTTTTTCTGTGTCTGTGCACTTTATGTTTTTGTGCATGGGTCTGTGGGC
Source organism: Centropristis striata (assembly GCF_030273125.1). Taxonomy (NCBI): domain Eukaryota; kingdom Metazoa; phylum Chordata; class Actinopteri; order Perciformes; family Serranidae; genus Centropristis; species Centropristis striata. The sequence goes on from NC_081524.1 coordinate 12,741,892, forward strand.
CTTTGCGTGTGCTCTCTTGCCCTTTTTGTGTGTGTGTGTGTGTGTGTGTGTGTGTGTGTGTGCCTCATATGCGTGCCTGAGACGTCTGTCCCAGTTCCCATCCCAGTGCTATCTGCAGGGGGCTTGTCGTGCTGTCCCAGGCTGAACCAACACACACTTTTTTTTTTTTTTTTTTTCCAGTAAAGCTGGTCGCAAGGTTGTTTGTCTCTGCATGTGTGTGAGACCCATTCACTAAATTCCGACATGTCGTCTTAACAAATACCTCGTCGCCTTGATTCAATTTGTGTCACTTTTAGTGTCGAGGAGGAGAACAAAATAATAATCAAAAACCGGAATAAAAAGAGCCCCATCCGTCTCGAATGAATTCTTAAATGCCATCGCTGTTCCGGCGCGAGACGGGGACTAATTTGCTGCGTTATTACCAGAGTGAAGGCTGATGACTTTTTTTAATATGTTAATTATCCTGCTGTCATTAATTAAAAATACCACAGATAGTTGTTCAGTGGGAAAATGCTAATGTAGTCTTCTGACCTTCTGACAGTATTCCCCAATCAGCCTATCAGAGCCGGAAATAATCTAAATATTTGGCATCACCTGGATTACACATGCTGGGAGCCACACTTGACTTTCCTGTTAAAGCCCATTACTTTACATTAGAGAGACTCGGAGACACAAAGATGTGCATACTTCCATCTACTGTTCCCTTTTCTTATTCTTTTTTCTCTCCCTCTCATCCTGTTCCTTAACCAAAACTAATCCCGACTAAATGTCAGGATCTCCCTCTCCTTTTCTTGCACCCCTCCCTCCCCCCTCCACTCCAGCCTCCCGCTCTTTCTTTCTAGTCTTCTGTCATTCCTGAAGTGGCACTAATCCTCCCCTTCTCTCTGTCTCCTCAGCTCTCTCCTCCTTTCCTCATTTTTTATGATCTTTCGCTACTGGAGCAAAACTAATCTCGGCACCATCCATGGCAGTCTCTTACACTTCCTCCTCCCTCCCCCTTGACTCCGCCCCACCCACCCACCCTTCCTTATTCCTCCTCGCCCCCCCACCTCCTCCACCTTCCCTGTGTCTTCTTCTCTATCTCTTTGTATCTCCATATCTACAACACAGTTATTCACCGCCTCCCCGCTCCCCGTTTCTCCACTGCGCTCCATCTCTGTCGTGCGCACGCTGTGCGGCGAGTGCGTTGGGATGAGAATACATGAGGCCGGAGAGAGAAGAGGGGACGAGATGGATGAGAGAGGAGATGAAGGAGAGTTGGAGGCTCTCTCTCTCTCTCTCTCTCTCTCTCTCTCTCTCTCTCTCTCTCTCTCTCTCTCTCTCTCTCTCTCTCTCTCTCTTTGACTGTCCATTAGTGGCGGTTTACCACAGCTGTTGTTGTGTTGTTCCCTGTGGTAACACCTTACATACCCTCTGGTTCCTTCCTGCTCAGGTTCCCTTTTATCTGACAGGTAGCATGGCAGCAGGGCGCACCTTGCCTGTCTGTGTCTGTGTGTGTGTGTGTGTGTCTGTGTGTGTGGCCCTCGGTGATGGCAGTCCTTCAGCTACATCTTATCTTTAATCTAAACTTCAAACCGTGCACCTTTCTCTCCCTTCTCCTCTCCTCTCCTCAAACTTTTTTTTTCCTCCCAGAAAGTGATTAAACGGTATTTCCATGCAGGGATGCCCTGTTGTGGGTGTCTGAATTAATTATCAGCGAGCCAACACACACACACACACAAACACACTTACCTGCCTCACACTGGTCTGAAGGACAGAGTGATGACAGGGAACGGGTCCGTCAGGTACGCTGTCATTGCTCCAAGGTCAGCTACCACTCGCCGGTCCCTCAGTCTCCTCTCCAGTGTGTGAACGTGTGTGTTTATCGCCTTAATTTAACCCAAGAACACAACAAACAGTGCAGGACACACTCAGTGACGCAGGAAGCTCCTAATGACATTGTGTGTGTGTGTGTGTGTATATGTGTATGTGTGTGTGTGTGCGTGTGTGTGTGTGTGTGTCTGATGTTTCCCCATCCTGGTTGTTGCTTGCAGCACTGTAAACCATGTTTTCTCGGCACAGTGATATGTGTGATGATGTTTATTTGAACGCTGTCATGAATCGCAGCAGCAGCAGAGAGAGTGCTCTGCTGAAAGGTGCTTGAGCCTGTGTTGCATCAGAAAACAAGGCTCTGAATCGGCATCAGCAGACATGGTGTCATGTGAAATCTCCGGCGCCCTGCAGCCCTCTATTGCATCTTTCACCGGCTCACTTCGCCTCTCACTCCATACCTACCTCTTTCTTTTTTTCTTGCTTTTTTTTTTCTTTTTTTGCTGCAACTTCTCCCTAAAACTCCTCCCGTCGTGTTTGTCTTCTCCTTGTCGCTCTGCCTCTCCGCCTTTCTCTTTTCCCGCCGTCCCACTGTGAGAAACCATTAAAGACCAACTTCCCTCTCTCTCTAATTGATTCCCGTTCTCTCTCCGTCTCTCTCCCCTCTTTTCTGTCGTTCTCCCGCTGTGAGCAGTCCATTGCATTCATTTCAGTTTGCAGAGCTTCACCATTTTCCCCACTTTCTTTCTCTTTTTTTCCTGCTATTTTTTTTTTTTTTTTAGAATTTTTTTACCTCACTGCCCTCCTTTACCCCCTCCACTCTCTCCCAAATACCTTTGTACCCTCTGAACTCGATACACACACGCACACGCACACACACACACAGCGATTGTCCAGCCGAGCTCTCTCAGATCCCGAACTCGACTCTCAAAAATTGACTTTAACAGCTTTCGTCGATTGGCGTTTTTCGCTCGCCGTTTTTTCGCCTTTTCGTATTTTTTGCTCGACTTTAAGTAAACAGTCAGGGTTGGTTAGCATTAGCTCCTGCATGTGTAAAATGGCGGCATGAGAGGAGAGGTGGGATGGTGGAACAGTGTCTGTCTCTGCAGTGGGGCGTTCTGCCGACTGGAGACACACACACACACATACACTTGCACGCACACACACACACTCACACATTTAGCCACGCTTGTGCATGTACAGTTACACATGCTGCACGTTTCTGACTGCAGTGCAGAGACAGCACAGTTTTTGCAGTCACGCCACCACGGGCGCCATTTTGTGGCGGAGCTCACCATGACCAAAATTATGATGTTGACACAAACTAGCGGTCCTCGATGCTGAGCTCTTTGCGCAAATGATGTGATTAAAGTCGTATCAAAACACACATATCACACACAGCCGGGTAAACACGAGGCATTTAATGTTCTAGTTTAAAAGTGCACCGTCGCGTTACACACAAACTAATTGATACTTTTCAGTTCTGTGTTTTTCCTCTACCCGAGTAAATTATAAATTTGATTTAAAACATATTTGTAATCCGTCATCAAATGATTTTATTTCATATTTACGTTTGCTGCATCACAAATAGCCACAATATAAAAAAATCTGTTGTGAAACAGTTCAAGTGATATAGACAGATTTTATTATTTTTTACATTTTTTTAATTATAAATTATTTTTGGAATATTTGATAATTGTTTAAAATTACACACATTTTAATGCTTCAGTTTCATCAGCACAATTAAAACTTGAAAGGACGGCTAATTAATAATTATTCTTTGGTGGTTAAATTGCATTAAAACACTGGTTGATGACAGAAACGCCACTTTTTTTAATTAAAAATGAACACAACGACGATTATTTCTATTTAATTTATATTTTTTTTCCATATGTACGGCAACGTTATTGAAAGCCTGAAATCCTGACCATTATTCTCTTCCGTTTGCTTTGATTTTCTCCCCTACAAACAGTTACAACCACATAGACACACACCACACACACACGCCGGCTCAATCAGAGGCCCGGACCCAGCATGCTATTTAATGCTTCGTTAACCCCTCCATGGTCGTTAGTTGTACAGAACCTGCGAGTCATTTAGCGTCTCATGTCAGTCAGAGCGACATGTTGCTGCAGAGACCTGTAGGGACGAGATGCATATCGCAGACAAACACATTGTTTTGAAGCTAAGCCCTCATTTAATAAATCCTTTCTCCCTCTGTGTGACTGTGATGAGCTCAGAGTGTCCCATTTCCTCCCTCATAATCTCAGTGAGTCGCAGTGGGATGTGGATAGGTGGTATTTTTCCCGGAGACATCAATACACACATTCTCAATGTGTGTGTGTGTGTGTGTGTGTGTCTCTGGGTTTGCAGTGTCAGAGGTGGGTTCAAGGCCATAGATCGATTTAATAACAGCTGCAATTGTGCAGCCTCACCCCCGTTCCCTGACCTTTCTCGCCGATGTTACACCGCAGCTCCTTTTTTTTCTGAAACATTTTAACCGTTTCCGCTTTTTACTCTCACCACCTGTATTCTTTTTGTCCGTTTCCTCTCCTCTTCACCGGCTCTCCCACCCCTCCCTTATCCCTTCATCCTAACCATCCCTCCATCATTCCCTCCATTATTTCCTTTTAGTCCGCCCCCTGCTGAGAAAGTGACGCCCAGACACAAACACCCCCCTATCCCGTCTCTTTCTCTCCCTCCCTTTTCTTTCTGTCTGACCTTGTTTCAATCTTTCCAACCTTCTTCTTCTTTTTTTTCTCCGCCATACTTTCTCACTCGGCTCTTCCTTTCATCTTCTGTCCACTTCTTGGTTTCGCTCTGTCATTTTGAATTTTCGTGTGTTTTTTCTCCCCTTCTTTTTCATTTCCTGTACCCCCTCTGTATAATCTCGATCATTCTTACTCCTCCTAATTTACATAACACTATCTTTTCCTGTTGCCATGCTTCTCAAGCGCTTTTTTTATCCGACCTTTAAGAGAATTTGCATAGGGGACATATTTAGGGTTGCGCAGCCAGTCAGTAGTCATTTTTCATGGCGTAAGGCTCTGAGTAATGGTAAATACCTTCCCCTGGTCATTTGTCTGTTTCTTGTTCCTTTTGTTCCACAAAGCAGCAGCTTTATTGAGAAAGTTAAGCATACAAAAATGACTAATCAGCAACTTGTTTCTTCGCCTCAACTTTATCTAAATCTCCTCTCTCTCTCTCTCTCCTATTACAGCACCAGAGACTTCACATCAACGAGGAGGTGAGATGCAGCATTTTAAACCCAGTTTATTCATAAGTTTAGATGACTTTATGATATGTCTGGTTACATATGTACGATTTCACGTGTTATATTCAGGATTGGGCAGTAACGGAACACAAGTAACAGGATAACTTGTTTACAAAATATAAATAAGTTTGTCTGTCTGTCAGTAAGCAGGATACATAGAAACTACTGGACAGATAAGAGTCACGAGGCACACACAAATATTTTTTGCTTTTGTAAATATGATGAAATAGGGCATGACCTCATTATTATGTCTAAAATTCATAAAAGGCAGCCATGCCCCAAAAACAGATTTTTTTTTAAAAAGTACAACGTTTTGTGCGCACGCAGTGCAGCTGCCACACGACAGACGCTCAGCCAGCTCACTGTCAGACATGTTTACGGCATGAAATGTAAGAGGCAAAGTATTTAGAATGTGTTTCTTAATTTGAGTAATCTAACTGAATATGTTACAAATTACATTTTTGGGTAAGTATCCAGTAATCTGTAGTTTAATAGGTTTTACAAGTAACTCTCCAAACAATGGTGATACTTCGGTTTCTCTCAAGTTCAAATGTCGTTTATTTGCATTAGTCAGTTACAGCAGAAATATGGAATATGATAAACGTGAAAATGAGAAACGACATAAAAATCAGTTCTGCTTTATGATTGAAATAGTCAAATGGATTGTATTTGGACACCTACAGAGTATATGTGATAGTTGAAAATCTCATTTTAAAAATGGCCACTAATGCTTCTGTCTAGTGCTTCTGTAACAGACTTCTCTCTTCTGGGAAGCCATAAGAGTGTTCATGATAAGGGCGATAAGCCGTTCCAATTAATCCCAAAGGTGCAAAGTTCTTCTATGTTTCTTTCTATGACCTTCCACTAACTGTTGTCACAAAGCTAGAAAGCAGCCCATTAAGTTTAATGTCATTATCTGCTGTCAGATTAACATTTTCATGAAGTGCAATTGAGCTAGCAGAACCAAACTGAGAATAAAAAAACAAAAAAGTCACATATTTTGACCATGCAGTGTCTTTTATACAGTACAGGCCAAAAGTTTGGACACACCTTCTCATTCAATGCGTTTCCTTTATTTTCATGACTATTTACATTGTAAATTCATCAAAACTATTAATGAACACATGTGGAATTATGTACTTAACAAAAAAGTGTGAAATAACTGAAAACATGTCTTATATTCTAGTAAGCAAAGGGTGGTTACTTTGAGGAATCTAAAATACAAGACATGTTTTCAGTTATTTCACACTTTTTTGTTAAGTACATAATTCCATATGTGTTCATTCATAGTTTTGATGCCTTCAGTGAGAATCTACAATGTAAATAGTCTTGAAAATAAAGAAAAACGCATTGAATGAGAAGGTGTGTGTCCAAACTTTTGGCCTGTACTGTACGTGCTGTGTCATTCATAAAGTTTCCTCTTCTCTTTTAGCAACCGTACGTGGAAGAAGCGGCTGCTCCCTGAGGACAGCTTCACCTCCACTCCTCCTCCTCGTCCTCCTCCTTCTCCTCCTCCTGCTGACTACCTGACTTCCTCTTCTGTCCCCACCGCTGCCGACCTCGCACCCCGCTCTCTGCCAGACCGGGAGATACTCCTCAGACGTTCAAGTACACAATGCAATCTACGCTCAGACAGTGAATGACGCCATGCAATCTATGCTAAGCTACTGCGAAACGACACATATTACCTTGACACTGGTTTACCTGTGACATCCCAGAAAGAATGTGCGTGACTTCTGCAGAATGGGGCCACAGTGACTCAGGGACCGACACGGCGAATCACAGTGATTCATAACTTGTTATTTTTCCTCTCCCACCAGTTGTATACAGAATATTACACATAGAGCTAGTCATAACACTCATATTCCACTCTGATGCCAGAAGAACAATGAGTCTGTCAGGAATTGTTCAAACCAAGTTTCCTCACTTTTTCATCTCAGTTTCTTATTTTCTACTTATTGTGTTGTATTTTTTTGAGAACCTGCCTCCTTTAAAAAAAAAAAAAAAAAAAAGTGGCCAAATAAACACATACTACTGTACTGGGTGGCTCAGGCTGGAGGTCAATCAGTTAGCTGGTGACTTTTTCCTTTTTTTACATGGTTAGACATAAATAACTGACACATTTTAACTGTCTCATTTGCATCCAATTAAGAGAAATGTGTCAAACTTTTTTTTCAACTAATTAGATTTTGGAAATAAAGGTGTTTTAGGAGGAAATTAGGAATGTTCTGGAATAGTCAAGCAGGGCTGCTGCGCCCCCTACTGGGATCAAACTGGTTTAACTGGAGTTGGACTGGGTTGGCCATAAGCTCAGAAACTGGACACTAGATTGTGATGCAGTTTGCTAATAATCGGACCTGGGACAGAGTCTGTCCTCTGTGTTTGGACCCCTTGTTGTTCTGCCTCCCCAGCCCCCTCTCTGCTTCAGACTGAAGCACAGAACAGAGGGGCTTATGGGTAAACGGAGAGCATCAGCTCGCCTCGCTTCCACTGAAAAACACTGCGGACCAATGAGGAGGCTGATTGGGTGATGCTCCTGGTGACCAACCAGGTGTGCTAATATGCACATAAGCTTTTTGTTCCTTTTGTTGTTGTTTGTTTGTTTTCTGTTATTTTTTTTCTATCCAGGGTCCTTGATTTTAGGTATAGTTAATATATTCTGCAAAATGACATATTAACTACATAATTCCATGTTTTCGTAACAACTGGCCTCTATTTAAAGACAAAAGTCTGACAAAAAATACTAATTTGACATGAACAAACAATGTATTATATTCTACATAAATATGTATATACTTCTATTTTGCTCTGCTACAATGTAGTTAAATAATTAGATGATTTTTTTTGCCAAATAATTTCTTTAAATAAATCACTCTAATTGACTATAATAGATTAAGAGGAAATATGACAATGAATGAATAATTCATTTATGCTTTAAATTGAAATTTGAGATAATTGAGGTGTGTATTTTTCATTGAAATGTAATGAAATTTATATATTTATAAATTTACAGAATTATTTCCCTGCAATATTTGAGTGACATGAGCTCAGAAAATCATTAATAATTGTTAATTTTGTCTAATTAACAATTTTTTCTATCTTTAAAAAAAAACTACATTGTCAGCACTTAATATTTTCCCCTCGTGCTGTAAATCACACCAGTCATGCTATTTGTTTTTATCTTTATTTTCTGTTAATTTCCTAAATGGGTGATAAACTGATGTTTGAAGATGTGTTAAATAATTTCAGTGATGTAGAATTTTTACAATCATGTACAACTAGGAATTTGTTTTTGATTTCTCTATGTGTGTGTAACTTGTTCTGCTTTCACATTTTAGTGAAGAAAGTAGCTTCTTCTGTGAAGAGCCAACTGCAATCTGAGCCTTTTTTTTACACGGCGAGACAACAAAAATAAATATGATTGCATTTAAACGCTTCCAGTCGATCGTTATTCAACTTTTGAAAGTATTGATGTTTTTCTACCACCGCAGGTCTCTGTGACACACACACACACACACACACACACACACACACACACACATTATACACACACAACTTTATTTGTGGAACACACACGTCCAGTGTAATACACATGGGTATGGAGATAAGGAGACATCAGGGACTTTAAATGACCTTGTGGTGCAAGAGGCCATTGTAATGTGAGTAAGTTGGTGGATTATTGAGCTGAGTTTTTATCTATGGGCGGCCAAAGCCTGATAAGACTCCAATAGACTCCTGGTATTAATAGACCCTGAAGCTTCATCACCAATACATCGACTTTAACTGTATTTATTTTCAGCAAACACATAACTGAGGTGGAATACAGAGCAAGAGGAGACTTTTTTGTTTTTTAAATATAGCAGTATACATCTAGATAAGCTGTAAATGCGTTTCCATTTATGTAGGCTGTAATGTAAAAGCCTCTTGTGAAGCCAGAAAGGCAATTTCCTGGATAATAGGGCTAATGCTCCTATTTCATGGTTTCTGATCTCTTCTGATGACATGTTTGTCACTGTTGAGGCATGTTATGAGCTGGCTTTGATTTTGACCTTCACGAAGAAATTTCCAAAGCCCATGTTTTCATTCTATTTCCATTGTGAATGATGAAGTAAGCATACTGAAATCAGCGGAAAGTGGATGGATACTTTTAGACTGATATAAAAAGAAAAGGGCTTTAAACAGCAGCAGCAGCAGTAAAGCAAGCCTGCTTCCATTTTCCGGTGTGTAAAAACTGCATGGCTGTTTATTCCAGCAGAAGCATGCACAAACCAAAGCTTTTATGTAATGGTGTGATATCAGTTTTTTTCAGATGTTTTATCTTTGATTCCAGACAGGAAATGCTTTAACAGTCAAACCAAACATTTCTGGTATTTTCTTTGACAGTGTTGATGTTTTGAACAAGGCTGCTGTGCGTCGCTGCAACTGAACTCACCCTCCAAAATAAACTTCATAATCATGGACAGATGTTGGCATATTATATAAATATAGAAGATCATGAAAACCCCACGTCAAAGCTTCCTCTGAGACTTTCTGGGGCAACTGTGATCATAAACAATTCCGGGGATGATAAATTTAGTTTTAACTATCTGTCTCAGAAAAAAAAAAAGCAAATCGTTGTTGCATATCCATACTGCAGCGCTGCTTTTCCACCAATGACACTGTAATTACACTGTATCACATTTCAACGCAGCAGGTTCTTCTGCCACAAGTTGGCCTATATTTAATTGTACCTCAGCCGAATATTTAAAGCTCGGATTGCCGGTGTTGATTACATCTTCAGAAATACAAAACTCTGGCTATTAATAGGCACAAACAATGCTTATGTAGTTATAATGTAATTACATTAAAAAAAGATTTTTTAACGACACACTCAAACGTCCTTTAAGGGATATGAAAACATATAATAAAATACTTGAATGCATTTTATACCAAGCATGTGTTTTTGCTGTTTTTGTGTATTCAAATCTGTTGTAGTCAATCATAGAAAGTAACTAAGTACATTTACTCAAATCATTTACTTGGATACTTGTATTTTATTAAGTGTTTTTAAGTCTGTGTTAACATATATTTCTCCTCCACTACATTTCACAGGGTAATATTGTACTTTTTAATTCACTACATATATATAAAGACTTTAGTTACTAGTTAGCTTACCATTAAATTATTTCAAACACCTACAATGAGTATATGGAATAAAGTGATTATACAATATATGGTTCTTTGTTATACAGTTGTACTATAAACCATCCAACAATATTTTGAAAAATGACTTAAATTAGTTTTATTATGGTCAGCTATAACATTAAAATGCATCTTAAGTATTACTGCATCAATAATAATAATAATATATTACAATATGTAATAATGTAATAAATAAAGAGCCCATTTGTCTGCATAGTGATTACTTTTATGTGTGTACTTTTTCTTGATTATACTTAAGTCATTTTATTAAAATAAGATTTTGAATGCAGTATTTTCTCTTGTAACAAAGTGTTTTTTAAATCGTGGTATTAGTGCTCTTACATCAAATATCTTAATACTTCTTCCATCACGGGGTAAAGTTTTAAATCACTGCAGGGTAGCATGTTTGTCGTTTCTTCTTGGTGCTCGGTGGGGGGTGGATATCTTGGACGCACGCTCCTCGAGCCGTTCTCTTGAGTTGTGGAAGGATGTTTTTCACAGCGTGTAATCAACACCGTCTGCAGCGACAGATTCTCGTCGTGAAGCCTGAACCGTGTATATTTCACATGTTTCAGAATCAAGGTGAGCTGAGGTGAGAGGGCGTCCCATCTCTGCTGCAGGAAGTGTCCTTCAGCTTCTCAAAACTTTAGAAAATGAACGCCTCAACATCAAAAAACGAGTTTTGAATTAATTCATTTTATTGAAGTAACAGCATCCATAACCCTCTGGGCAGAGATGTGATACAAGGCCAAACTGACTTTCTTTGGCCATCTTAGAAGCTTTCATCATGTACGTTACAGCAAAAACATGCACGGATTGTAAAGAATATAATGCAAAGGACTTTTTTTTTTTACTACTTTTGCTGTTATGTTTTGACTGTTTTCACCAAGATGGAGCTGTAACTGTTTGTGACGGGCGGAGCCACAAAGAGATTCCAAAGGTGCCAAAACTTAAGCTCCACTGATCTTTCCAGCTCTCTAATCTAATATTTAGCTGTCATTTCTGCCCATAACTGCCCACATCTGCCAACTTCCCAAAAGTGTTTTTGCATCAGGAAATATGACTAAATCTCCTGACCTCTGGGTCTCACAGCTCTGGACTAAAGACATTGACTACCACGAAGAAAGAGAAGAGAAAAAGGCAAATAAAAGTTATTGCTGTCATCCCTCCAACATATCTGTAAGCAGCTCTGAGTGTTATTTACTCTTCAAGGTAACCTCTCAGCTGTTTGTGCTGTATTACATAGTCCTGCAAAAGAGCTCTTAACACTATCAGGATCAGGGACTTTGTTAACGTCTCCACCAATCAGCAAAATGGCACTTGACATCTCTTGCACATATTGCGTCTACTTTACTTTATAATCAGATACAGTATATATTTCCCAGGGTGAATATTTGACCCTTCATGCAGTGGAGAGTAAAAGACTGACTTAAGAGGCTAAATCTGTGAAGCAGACCCTCCACATAAACGCCTTTAGAGGCTGTAGAATTTACTTTAACAATATCCCTTTTATTCATTCTGTGAAGTTTCACTTCACTTGTTTTCCCAGTGACGCATTTAGGAATATTTTTCAATGGCTCTCACAGCTGATCAATAGTTATACAACACTTTATTCACAGTGTATATACAGAAGTCAAACAGCAGTGTATAACTGCCTTGTACACGGCCGCCCATTAAGTTGGAATAAAATATTTTTTACCCCTTATCTATATTTCCAATATAGCATGTACACATTGTCACTGTTACTTTATATGACATATTTAACTTTAACTACTATATTACTGCAGTTCAGCTTTCACTTCTAAAGGAGAATAAACTATATATATTATAGTAGATATTATAAATCACCTATTAAAGACATTCCATGTGTTCTTTAGTTTTAAACTGACATATTGATCCTATATTGGCTTGTAGTAATTCCCTAAAGTCACCTATGAATTTTAATCTAATATAATAATAAACACGGCCGCACATAAAGTTAGAATAACATATTTTTACCTCTTTCCATGAAATGATTAAGACAATGTGATTTATTCTTGATGGATAAAGTGTTTATTTTCTCAAAACTTTATTAATCAATCTCTTTCAAACATATCACAATGAACCAAGGAGTCCTTATAAGATGGAGAATATACTGGGGATGTACTTCCCTTGGAAAAATCTGACATATCAACACTTCTAATGTCTTACAACACAAGATAATTGTATTAGAAATATATTATTCACCTATTAGATACTGGCAAAGGTAGCAAAAGGTCCTGCAATCAAAAGCTTACTTAATCCATTGAAGCCTGGAAAAAGGATACGTCGTTTTGTAGTATTTGTATAAGCTCTCAAATACTTTGAATTTCATTTCTATCTGCTACAGAGGCTGAAATTGGTTAAGGAAAAGTACAAAAGTATTAGCATAAAAATACAGTGAAAATACCAAACCTACTCATTTTGCAAAAAGGCCCATTTAAGAATAATAAACATTATATGACTGGATTATAATTACTGGCTTCCAAAACGTGGTGGAGTTGATGTATGAAGTAGCATGACAAGTACAGAATTTGAGTAAATTGACTTTTTACTTACAAGTGCATTACAGCACACACACACACACACACACACACACACACACACACACACACACACACACTGGTTTTCATAAATCATGGGGACTCCAGTTTTAATCATCACTTGTGGGGACCACCCTTTCTTTAGCCTATACATGCCTTCAAACCTCTGAAATGATGAAGTGATGTTTTAATCAGGCTTTATGGGGACATCCGGAAAAACCAGTAAACATGCTTTCGGGGTACATCATTTACATTAATTAGCATATTTCACACAGATTATTTAGTGACTTTGCAAAATTGGGAATTTGCAAAATGACTAAAACTTCAATTCGAACCTTGAAGCAATCACACACACACACACACACACACACACACACACACACCAAGAGAAGAGTGACATGAAGTGTTTCACACAGAGCATATGCTAAATAAAACACAGTTTCTGATTATTTTAGATAATAATGTTTATAGTGTTTGTTGTATTAGACCATAAACTATGAATTGTTTTCGATTATTCTTTGAACTACAGAAATGATTTGATGTCATGATCATTTACATGAATGAAGCGGACCCCCTGGCAGAGCGTCTTGGATCCCTGGGGTTCCTGGGCCACACTGTGAGAATTACTGCACTACACAGCCCAAAAAACTTCCCACCAAAAGAAATCACATATTTTGAAATAATTTATCAAATCGCACATTCAAAATGTCACCTAAAATAATTTGAAATAAATGAGTCTATTCAAATAACACATTTGCATTTGCACATTCATTACCGAAGATGCCACATCACGACAGCTTTTTGGATAAATCTGTTTTTATCGCTATTAACTGCTTCATTTACAATAAGATTCTTGGTTCTGTTAGAAACATAAAAACATATGTTTCCCAACCAGGTTTCATGTGCTGCTGAATGTATTTTATGTGTGGGACTGTGTAGTGAAAGCCTCTGAGGATTATCATTGAATAACTTTGCAGGCTTGATGAATGGTGTACTATATAATTTCCAGGTAATGAATAATAGCCTGGGCTTTTATTTCCTCTTCGGGCGTAAGCAGAGTTTGTTTGTTCTAAATAAAATCTAAACTAACTCGAAGGACTCGTATTCACATCCTTTACACGTGTCAGGTAGCCAATAACAGTGTAATTATTTCTGCTCTGTTCTCACAAAGCAGACACTTCCAGTGTGTCACGCCAACTGTGATGAATGTGGACGGACGAGATTGTGACAAAGGAGGTAAAAACACAAGCTTTGGCGTTAGGATCAAGCAAAAACACTTGTCAAAAGATATATTGACAAGTATACAAACTATGAATAAATCATCCAAATCCATTCATTTCACATTTTGTGCAAAAGAGAAACCCAAGGACACTCTGAAAACATTGCAAATGGTAACTTTTATTACTAAAAAGATGAACAAGATGTCATCTGAAAGAGGAAAACAGACATAAATATTATTTCCATGCCTGATTTTGGATATTTAGCATCAGAAAAAGTCATGGCATGACTTCCAGGATGCAGCCCTATAATCTCAAAAACAGGAATCAGTTGACATTGGCTGGGCCTTTCTAGTGTTAAGCATCTCTCATCTCTCTAACACCCTGCACCATGTTTAAGTTATGGCTGTCGAGTGCAAATGAGCTCCAGTTGAGTTGAGCTGAGCAGATTTTTTCTCATCAGTTTGCAGCGTGCTGGTGGAAGCTTCACAGACCCTGGGCCTTTACATTAAAGTGAGCTCGCTGTGTGAAAGGCATTTCTAAATGCATCCCATGTGTGCGGCGGCGAGCAGGGGGTCTTGGTTCTGTGTACCGGACTGCGAGCTGTGACAAACTCAGGATTATGAGACCGGCTTTTATTTGAAAAACACCAAAACCAGGCACAAACGAGCTGAAGTCAGTCACACTTCACGTGGCAGCAAAAGCAAAGCAAAGCAGCCTCCTTCCTCATTCTCCCTCCCGCTTTCTCCCTTTCTTTCTCTCACTTTCATCCACTTTTAATGTGTGACACTTTGATACTGAACATCCTATTTCCCGTGTTCTGGTCGGTTGACTTTACATGCAGATGGGTTGGTAATTTGCATAGACTCAAAGGTCTCCCTTCTCTCCTGATGCTTTCTGACAACGGAGTGTCTATTCATCCTCGGTGTTAAGCATCCCTCCTAGGACATCGCCTGAATTGCTGTCTCATGCTGCTTCAAGTCTCGTTTTACACCGCAGGAACTGCTGAGGAATTGGATTAGGAACGTATTCCTTTAGAGAAAAGCATCGCAGTCACCAAGGCAGGCTCGCATCTGAGCATCTGAAATGGATAGTTCACTCTGATATCAAAGCGTGTCGCATGTTTTTGTACAAAGTCGTGCTGAGTCCATATCACACACACTGTTAGCTGTGGATCCTGTTATACATTAGAGTCCCAACTGGGAGATTTGGAGAAAAACACTGGGGTGTTTCAGCAGAATTACGGTCCTAATGACGAGGGGAACTCTGATCAGCCCGGTTCTTCTTATCCTCACATCACCTTTAGTGGCTGCTGTGATCATACTTGCTCCAGCCGACCTAGAGTCTGTCTTTGGAGAGCCAATTAAGTTTAAATATGCACAGGACAGGAGGAAAAAGAAATAGCCACTTTTTTGTATTCCTGCTTGTCCCACTTCATCTCAAATGACACAAAAGTTGCTGTATCGGGAATTTCAAGAGTGTTTTGTTTGCAGTTTTGTAGGTTTCAAACAGACCCTGTTTCAAAAGCACAGCAGTGTGAAATTAACAAATAAGATATTCATAAATATGCAGTTAAGGACCACACACACATAAAAAAAAATATTGACCCTAGTCAATACCCATATCCTCCCACTATGTCACCCAAGATGTTTTTCTGGCTCAGTCTTCCGGGTCAAAATTTAAACATCAAGGAGTGAAGAAGAATCCAGATTTATAATAATACACAGGGAGGCAGCGAGGAAGGAAGTGGTGTGACGACTACAGTAGGTGGTGGCTGAATACAGTAGTGAAGGATGAAACAGGTGAGTGAGAGTGATGGAGTGACAACTGGAAGAGGATGAAGATAGAACTGTTGAAGACAGCTGAACAAAAGGTAATACACTTTAGAGAGCTTTCATACGAATGTCAAGATTCATTTAGCTCCATGGTATCTCTGTAGCGGTAGCAAATGCAGCAGAGGGAGACGTATTCACAACTGCTGGAGCAGGTCGAGGTGGAGCTGGTTTAAAAATATATATTTGGGGTCCTGAAATGAAAGAAAAATGAAGGTTCTGCTGCACAAATCTGTTATTTTTTTGTATTATTTAAAAAAAAAATTCCTCAATGCCTTTTTAAAATTAAAATAAGGCAATTAATAATGGCTACTTCTACTTATTTGGACCCTGAAGAGTTACTTAAACGTAACTCTGAAAAGTTTATAGGGGAAACTGCTCTTTGAGCTGAGTTGCTGATGTATCATAGATATCTCAAATGTGACAAGGGACTTAAATCAGACAGGACTTTTTGTAGTTTAATCTTAAACGGTTCAATTTATATATATATATATATATATATATATATATGTATATATATATATATGTGTATATATATATATATATGTATATATATATATATATATATATATATATATATATATATATATATATATATATATATATATATAATTTAAACTGTGAGATTTCCATGTGTTTTTTTTAGGTTAAAAGCAGCTCTTGTTGCTTTTTAAATGTTGCTCTGTGGATATTAAAATCCTCCAGCAAGAGAAGCCCACAGCCTGTACTCAGAAACTGTGCCTTTAAAAGTGCTATCAGGACTTCTGTAAGGTGGTGATGTCAAAACACTGTAAAGCTATCTAGATATTAGGCTTAACTCATGACCATAGCTGCTAGATACATTTATTGGACTAAAAACTTTATTGCCCTCTTAAATGTAGTGAAGTAGAAGGGCAGTGGTTAGTAGTGCTCAAGTAGCCTACTGCACTCTAATACAATCATTAGGTACAATATTTATGTAATTTTTTTTTAAGTGGCATGTATTTAAGCAAAGTGACATATTATAGCCTAAGTGTACTACATATATCAATGAAATTGCATTACAGCAATATTAGTCTATAAAGGCAGTCTTAATCCATTATATTACTTATACAGTAATTAGTCCCTGTAAGCTAGCTGCTAGATACATTTATTGGACTAAAAAGTTTATTGCCCTCTTAAATGTAAATGTAAAGTAGAAGGGCCAGTGTAGTACTCAAATACTGTACTTAAGTACAATCTTTAGGTATTTTTCTAAAAGTGGCATGTATTAAGCAAAGTAACATATTATAGCCTAAGTGTACTACATATATCAATGAAATTGCATTACAGCAATATTAGTCTTTATCCATTATATCAATTATACAGTAATTAGTCCCTGTAAGTAGGGCAAAGTTGGAGTCACATACAGGGAGCCCACTTCAGACACATTGGAAGTCTATAAGAGTATAATTTTCTTCCACAGAAATATCATCATTCCAGACAATGTCCCGGTGTTTTTACCGCACACATCATTACATTTCTGCTGTGATTATGAAGCCTCTGCTCATTGTTTCTTTTATTACTGTTATTATTAATAAATCAAGCAAGCCGTGAAGCCCGGACAGATAAGTTAGGGAGTATGGGGGGCCGGGCTGGAGGTGGTAATTGCTGGTGTAACAGTGTGTGCTACCCCGCGGTGGCCTCGTAAGCGACCCGCTTTATTAGATCGGCCGGTATCGATCCTCGCTGCGCGGCGTTGACTAATCTCCAGGCGGGGAGAGAGAGAGCGCGGATCGATGAGCCTGGATTCAATCATGTCTGGAAACAGAGAAGGTAATTTATTGTAATCACGTGTGCTAAATGGAAAAAAGTGAGAACAACGCGCCCGTGAGGTGCTCAAAGAGAACTGCAGCATCAGAGAGCAGGTTTCCCAGTTAAATAAGCTGCAGTCTGCAAATATGGATATTCAGCGAGACACAGATGAGTCAATATGAGGTTGACCTTCAGTCAGTCTGTCCAGGCTGCTGCACAGAGTCTCTGAAAGCTGAATTTTCTCACCTTGACGGAAAACCTTTTCACATTATTCACTAATACATTTTGATAGAGGCTGTCTTTTTGTTTTTATTGGATGTAGAAATAAGACAAATGGATTCATGAATAAAATAAATCAGCAGCAATATTGAAAGCTCTGCATGCTGCCATCTGTATGTGAGCCTCTGCTTAAAATAGTAACATGACAATGGGAAAAGATGACACAGATTGATGTTTTATTCAACAGCACAGAGAGCCATTACTTTGGGCTGAAACTCACATGTATAAACAAATAGCACTCACACACGCCGACTTCCTTTACGTCTCATTCTGCCGAGAATCCACAAATGATCACATGGAGAGGATTATTAGTTTTGAGTTATGTGCAGGGGTGGACCTGAGTTCTACAAAAGAAAGAAATTGCTCCATCAGCAACAGGTGACACGGTGAGAAGTGATTCTACATCAGGCACGAGAGTTTCGCTCCTCTTCTTCGTTCTCCAGGAGGTGGGCCGCCTTGTACCTGGTCACCCCCCTCCCATCTACCATCTGCAGGGAAGCGTTACGATGCGTGTTGTCCATGCTGCCCAGTGAGGTGTACCTGCAGGTCAACACAGACGTTCAAAAGCAAGAATTCTGCCCTTCAGCCGTGATGTTGTGAATAATGGAGGATACAGAAAGCAGTGGCGGTTCTAGACCAGTTTTACTGTGGGGGCCAAGGAGGGGCCAGTGTTTCATCAGAGGGGCACATTTAAAAAATGGCAGAGATGATATTCAAGCATTCAAAACCTTTATTTTAGCTTTATTTATTTAAAAATCTAATTTAAGCTTATTTGGAAGATATAAATTCACTGATTGAAACAATTGTTTTTGTACAACAATGACATTTCTCATTTGTATGCACAATTACTTTTTTTAAAAAGTGTAGTCCAGTGAGAATGATCTTTATATATATATATATATATATATATATATATATATATATATAATACACAAGGTTTTATTGCACAATGAAATTATTATACATTGTACACATTCTGGGTTCTAGGTAAATAATTGTTCTGTTGTTCATTGTTATAAATTGATCATTCTATTATTAATTTGACACAGGGGCCACAGCAGGGGCCAAGAGCTTCTTCACAGGGGCAGTGGCCCCTGTCAGCCCCTGTGTAGAACCGCCACTGACAGAAAGTGTTCAGGATTGAATGTATTCTTACCCTTTATCATAGAGAATACAGTACGGCACGTATAACGTCCTCAAGAACGACCAGATGTCATGATACGTCCAGTCCTGCGGAGTGTTGGAAGACAAATGTAATTGGTTTGTGGTCGATTCATGATTAGTGAGGGGATCTAATCCTCTGTGGTCCCCTTTGTGATGAAGGGTACATAAATGACCGTAGAATTAGGTCAGATGGCGTGCTTCTGCTGTATTCATCACATGTATCGTTGCGGCTGTCAGAGTAAGATCGTTAACAGCCATTCTAAAAGTATTTGCCGTTTATGAATGCATTAGCAAATCTAAAATAAAACAGAGCTTATCTTCTTCAGTCAGCCTGAGCAGATGAAAGAACAGAAACATTAGAGGATGCCGTCGACAAAAGATGGACCCGTAAATGTCATTAAAACCTGCACAATGTAATTCACTCCAACACAACAGATGTGCAGTAATTTCTGTAATGTGAAGCTTTAATGTTGATATTTGTTGATGATGTCACATGGGTGTTGACTCGCATCACCGGTTTGTTTTTGTTGTTATATTCGATATCATTATATCATACAGGAATGACCAGGTATTTGTGTGCGTGTAAAGGGGGCAAAATATTCATAACATCATTTAAAGCCTCACAAATGCAGTATTACCACAGGGCTGTTGAATTGCATTAAACTGTGCAGGTGCTGTGATATTTTGTTCACACCCTGTAGATCTGCACTCTGAAACTTCAGTCAAGATGACAAATGACATTAAGTGTAACAAAGGGAAATTGCCTGGCTGGAGCAGTGAAAACAGATTTGTATTACCAGTCAAAAAGCAGTTTTGTCCTGCAGCACTATGTGCACTGTGGCTTTAAGAAGTGGGGATAGTGAAGGGCTGCTTGGTTTTTATTTTTATAATGAATGTCTGCAGGTGCTCTTAAGGAAAAAAAATCATGTGTAACTGTTACTTAACTTTAACTTGTGTTGTGGTTGCATTATTTTTTCCAAGTGGGTGCTGCCAGACTTCTTACATGATTGTGCTTTGTACCAAATATAGTAAAACTACAATAACAGAGAAACATAATGAACCATTAAATCTCATTTGTCATTTGTGTGTTTGTCTCACTAGTAAAGGGTTGACTCTCATGTAGTCTGGCCAGCCGGGGTCAGTGGGACACATGGCTGTGAGTGTGTGTGAGTAGGGGTCACTCCTCCTGGTCCCCATAAGGACAGCTTTCAGCTCTGGTCTCCTCTCCTGCACGTCGTTCAGCGCCTGCCGTATACTGCCCTCCACAGAGAACAGGTCCAAGTCATATCTGAGGGAGACACAGCAATAAATGATGAGTTTCTGAAGGCAAGTTTATTTGCATTTCAACAACAGGGCCATTCTTTAAGTGCTTTACACAATTGTACCTCATATTTCTGCATGATCAATGTATGTACCACTTTTTCTTTTCTTTTTATTATTCTTTTTATTTATTTTATTTTTTACGACTATTTCTCCTGATTAGTTCTTTGTTTCATGAGATTTGTTTGTTTCTTGAAATCCCTTTTTGTCTGACCTCATGATTGTAATGTTCCTTAATTATCAATAAAGATAAAAAAAAAAAAAGTGCTTTACACAAAACATTAAAAGCATTCAAAAGAGATATATATAAAATGACATTCAAATTTAAAAATGTAAGACTAAAATCAAATTCTCTACTCATATCCCTAAACGAGAGGAGTCTCTGAATCTATTCTGAAATGTAGAAAATATAAAAGATTAGAATATAACATTTTAAAATTGAAAGCGAGCTGATAAATTATATTTTTTAAAATATCAAATATCAAAGGAATAAAAGTTACAGTGCAGTAAAGGCAGTGGCAAACAGAAAAGTCTTCAGTCTTGATTTAAAAGAACTGCAACATACAGAGTTATGACACTTTTGTTGACAAGAGAGCCTTAAAGGTATAGTTCAGCCTTTTTGTGCAGTTGTACAACTGTATGACGTACTTATCATATTAGTCAGTGTATTACCTACAGTAGATTTAGGTAGAAGCTAGTACCACTCATGTAACCCCAACTATCCCTTTAATACACAGATATTTGGACTGGTAACAGCTGCTGACTTTTGTTAAGTAAAACTATAATTAAATATATAAATCTGCCAAAAACAAACAACCGATATGTGTCTATTACCTTTTTATTGTGTCTTGAAGAAATCTCTCCATTTCTGGGAATGGAGAGACGATACGGATATAAAGGGCTTTCACCTTGTCTTTTCCATCTGGATATCGCCTGAGAGTGGTGGAGGAGAGACATGGGACAACAACAAAAAAAAGGAGGTAATTACGAGAGGCACAGAAAAGATTAGATGTTTACTCTCACCACTATCTCCCGTATCTGTCCAACACAGGTCAAGAAAAGTCCAAACACTAGTCTCCCTTGTCCAAGATTTTTCTCAGTCTAGTTGCCGCAAAACTAATTTTCTTCTTCACTTACTTCTTACAGTGATGCCCCGCTGTGCAGAAGTGGTATCATTATGTTTTTCATTTGCCTCTCTTTCATCTCTTCTCTCTCAGGTCATTTGTTTTGTCCTGATTAAATCATCCCTGCCCCTAAATGTTCTAATTGTCTCACCCCGTCCTCTCCCCTCCTCCTACCGTTTCAGTGCAGCGTGGTAGAGATGGAGCAGCGCTGTGCAGTCTTTGCCTCCGTTGAAGCCGACGCAGACTTGCTCTGTCGAATACTGATCCAGTGCAGCTTCTATCGTTTTAAGTGCAGACGTAACTTTCTCCCCCAGAGGTGTGCCTGCAGGGAAGGAAATACACCGGGAGACGTGTTTTACAGCCGATGCAGTCAAACTTTGTTAGTTCTAATATAAATTATCCCTCATTCTTATTTCACATTTAGAGTAAAAAAATATCAGCTTGTCCATATCTTATTGATGCTATTCTCTGTTCAGTCTCATGTCAGTTATATTCCTTTTTATAACTCAAGATGATTTTACAGTGATAATTACTTTAATCGTTTTGCTTCCTTTATTGGTCCCAGTGCCTGTGTAAAGTATACGAGTTCTCTGCAATATTCACTTTATATTAAGTTGACTTAGTTTAACAACCACATTCCACCCTCCTCTGCCCTCTTTCTCCTTCTCACCGCTGTTGGACAGTCGGTACACCTCAGCAGGGGCGATGGACACCGGGTCAGTGACTAACGGAACCACGCTACCCTTGGGCAGTTGGTCGACCAGCTCCGCCCGGGCTTTCTCCACGTCCTCCTGGCCATCCGAGTCCAGGACCAGCCTGACTCTGTGATAGTTGCTCAGCCAGTCGGGGTAGGAACCGAGAGCCACCTTCCGGCCCCAGACAGCCTGCAGTCTGGTCAGCACGTGGGCGATATCTGTTTCATCTGCATCCACATACACCTGATGCAAAGATTTTTGGTTGTCAGAACACAGAATTCAAGTCAAGTCAAAGTTTATTTATGGAGCACATTTAAAAAACAACCTCAGTTGACCAAAGTGCTGTACAGTTATTAAAATAGAATACATCATACACAAATAGGTATAAATAAAAACAACGAAAAACAATAAAATACTAAAAACAATAAAACAATAAAATAAAATAGAATAAAATTGTAATAAAAGCTCAATCCAAAACAGAGTTAGAGATAAAAAAGACAAATAAAGGGTAAAAAAAAGTAAAAAAGAAAGCCAAGGATTCTTGCCTAGCTGGGACTGAACGCCAAGGAGAATAAATAGGTTTCAGGCGGGTTTGTAGATGATAGGTGTGTTCATGGTGTTACCTCACGGGTGTGAAAAGTGGTCCCCGAAGCAGCAAAGAGGTGCTCCACCCCAGTGAAAGCTCTCTCCATCAGAAGCGGGACCCCAGGAAAGATGTACACATTACGCACATTCACCTGGGAAACAAGGTGGACACGTTATAAAGTGAAAGGTTATATTACTAAACCTACAGATTCCATGATTCTGTGTTTGTTCCTGTCATCAGGTAGCCTGGCTAACACCAGACTATATCACAAATGAGATATAGTCTGGAGACCACCTATTCATTTCTCCGTAGAGGAGGCGTGGTTTACGATCATCCAGAGCCGTTTATTGGGCGCATAATCGTCTGTATGTAGCTCTTAGCCAATCGTATCAATTATACCAGACAGCGACCGGGGTCTCGCTAAACCCGGTTAGCTTAGTTACTCATGGGGCTAGTTGTTAGATTAGGCTTTTGCTGTTCCTGTTGGAAGCAAGACTAAAACATCCTTTTAGGTGGCGATAAAGGAGTGTAAAGCCAAATGTTGTTCTTCTTTTAAAATAAACTTTTGCTCTAAACTATCTAGAACACTGTCTACAGCTAGATCCAAAGAGAGCTTAGCGTCTGCTGCAGCCATGTTGGATCCGTAAGAAAACTACAAGCTTCCTTCTGTCGAATAGTAGGCATCATCGTCTTGCCGACCCTCCCCGTTCTGTGATTGGATACCAAAAGCAGAGCTAAGAATCACCCATGGACACTATGCTGCCTTGGTATACCCAGGCTAGTCATCAGGAGCATCCAGCAGTACTAAGATCTTCAAATTAACCTCAGTGTCCTCATTGTTACTACAGTTTTTTTGCCTGTCAAGCTTTTATTAGAGCCCGACTCATATGCACTGATGTGAAAACGTTATTTTACAGTTGTAACAATTGTCTTAGACAGAGTGCGGTAGTCTTCTTTGCATTTTTGATCGTCCCTCTCCTACCCTGTCTCTGAAATCGATGTGCAACCTTTTCCCTGTTTTCAATTTCAGATCTGCAACACAAACACTTGCAGCCTTATATTCCGTACACTGCTGTTTCTGTAAATGTTCAATATAATTTTGCCCATTGTGAAGCTGTCTTTCTCTCCCGCAGTCTCTGCTAAGCAGTAGATGTTGCAATCTGTCTTCTAAAATAACCCCAGAACAGCATTGAACAGACAGAACATTATGTGACTGTGAGAGTGAACATCTTGAGAGTTGTGTCAGCTAAACACGTTTTGTTTGCCCCCCCCCCCCACCAAAAAAAAAGCCTGCTGAAAAGGTAATACACACAGCACAGCAGATATTTGGGACGTTTTAACAAAAGGGTGCAGGCAGTCTGTCAGTAGGGTGGTGATCCTTTATAGCCTAGGATTTTTTGTCCTAATTTAGTGTTTAATGACAACATGGTCCAGCATTTAACCCATTGACGCCGGGAAAGCATTACCACATTTCTACCATTGAAACCGGGAGCGCTGTTGCGTCACTCTACCATTAAGGCCGGGACAGCGGATATGTCATTTTGTAGTATTTGTATTTTTTTCCACCTATTTTCGGTCTCTTGGCCAATGAAATGCATCAGAATCATGATCAGAATACATGCGGGAGTGTCGCAATGCATCATGGGACTTTTCCAGAACTTTTAAATCATGGAGGAAGACGACTATAGCGGAGGAGCTCAGCAGGAAGTGACGGAAGAGATCTGATGAAAACAGCACCGATCATTTTATTGCTGATCCGGACTTTGAACCCTCGGAACCAATCGACCGGCATTTATGGATGAGGAATATGTTTTTAGACGACATATTTTCACCGAAGAACAGACAGATTTGTGGCCATCTGGAGATAATAATAATATTATTAATAATATATTAATATTAATAATAATAATAGGCTAATTGATTGTGACGATGATAAAATAAATCATGACTGTTTATGTCTTATATTACTTTATGCGTCGTTGAGTACCCTGAAAAGTGCAATATATAAAATGTATTATTATTATTTATTATTATTATTATGATATTTTTTTAATTATTATTAGAGTGGGCTAATGAGAACTACGTCTTGTTCTTCCAGTGGTCATATCATGTTTGCATCTTGCTAATGGGCATGTATTAGTAATATGCATCGGATTTTTTTATTCAGTCAAATGTAACATTTGCTGAGTTTGTTGATTTTTTAAAAATTTGTATTGAAGGTTTGGACAAATAAACTCAACTTCTAATGAAAGCCACGGGTATAAGCTCTCAAATACTTTTTGAATTTAATTTTTATCTGCTACAGAGGCTGAAAAATCTATTATTTAGTAGGTGTTGAATTTCCAGAAAAACTTCAGGTTTTAGGGGGTCATTTGAAAATCGCCCATAGGTTTTCCAGGCATTTTTTTCCAGGCGCTTTAGGCCTTAATGGGTTAACAACTGCAGCTTGATGAAAGAATGAAGCTAATCCTGCCCTCACGCCTTCACTCACCAGTGGGTAACGCTGCAGCTGTCCGGTCTGAGGGTCAGTTCCATAGTTGAGGTTGGCTGAGCGTGGCAGCATGGCCAGCTTCATAGCAGCACTGTTCTTATCCGTCACCCCAAAGAATTCCTCTACCAGCTTGGTGAGCTCAGGGTTGGGGTACAGCTCCTCTCCGAAAGCCATGGCAACGCTTTCTAAGGTGACGTCATCATGGGTGGGGCCTATGCCCCCTGAGGTGATGAGGTGTGTATACTGAGAGGAGAGGAGGGCCACCTCTCTGGCAATGATCTCCTGCACGTCTGGTACGACTGTTATGCGCTGCACAGACACTCCAAGCCTCCTTAGTGCTCGTAACAAAAAAGCACTGTTTGTGTCCCGTGTGTGACCCTGAAAGACGAAGGACGAAAAAGAGACATTTAGTTCCAATCCAGTGTTTCCACCCTCACTTTGAACATTATATTCAAAGACTTAACACCAGGAAACTGGACCATATTACACCGGTCCTTAAATCACTACACTGGCTTCCTGTGAGTCAGAGGATAGATTTTAAAATCTTACTGCTGGTCTACAAAGCATTGAATGGTCTCGGACCAAATGACATGCTTGATCTGCTCCCTCTCTATGAAGCATCCAGACCCCTCAGGTCATCTGGAACTGGCTTGTTGCGTGTTCCAAAAACAAGAACTAAGCGGGGTGAGGCAGCTTTCAGTTATTCTGCTCCTCACCTGTGGAACAAACTACCTGTAGATCTGAGGTCAGCTCCTTTAAATCAGGACTAAAAACACTATTGTTTACTGCAGCGTACTCTTAACTTTAACACTTATCTGCTCTACTCTACACTGTAAAAAAAAATCTGTTTAATTTACGGTAAAATACCGGCAGCTGTGGTTGCCAGAACTTCACCGTAAGAAATACAGTGAGCGTATGTAAATGTAAATATCAGCAAAAAAACTGTAATTTATACTGAATAATCCCATTACTTTCAGGATAATTGTGTCATCATGGTATTTCTCCATTCATTTTACATGAAAATAATTTATTTTTACAGCACAACTGTGTGTTTTCTACAGTTTATGACAGTAGAATTTAAAGTTGTATGCTATTCTTTGATTTACAGTAATTAAAAGTATCTACTACGGTGATGTACAATGTTCAATTTTACGACCTATTTCTGATGCAATTTGACAGTGTTTTACTGTCATTTCTACAAACATTTTTTACAGTGTACTGCCCTTACTTTTTAACTACACAATGTTTGACTTGTGCTTTTTATTATTTTATCTCTT
Organism: Centropristis striata; assembly: GCF_030273125.1. Lineage (NCBI taxonomy): Eukaryota > Metazoa > Chordata > Actinopteri > Perciformes > Serranidae > Centropristis > Centropristis striata. Next base: position 12,768,475 of record NC_081524.1, read on the forward strand.
TTTTTTAATCCTGCTGTATCTTATTTTATCCTGTTTATATTTTTATTTCTATTTCCCTGTTTTAATTGACTGTTTTTACTGTTTTCAATTATGTCTTGCTGTTTTTAATGTGTATGTAAAGCACTTTGAATTACCTTGTGTTGAATTGTGCTATACAAATAAACTTGCCTTGCCTTGCCTTAACGATGGCTCCAAGGTCTCACTTGATGAAATTCAATGACTTTCACTGAGCATGTTTTGAGGCCGAGGCATGACATTGGCCAAAATCAAAGCCTTATGTTTAAATCATGATCATGTCAAGTCAAGAAATAGTGGTGAACTTGTCATTTTTAAACCAAGCACTGCTGCCACATCAAGTAACCATCACAGGGTTTTCCTGGGGGATATACAGCGTGGATCCCGGACTGCATAGCGGTCCAGAGAGTGGAGACACACTGATGTGTTAGGGTGTCATGTTAGAATGTATATATTAATAAAATTATACTTTCAAATGCACAGATTTATTAGAAAGAAAGTGAGGGATTATTACATGTTTCTCAAATCTGCAAACTTCCAAGGATTTCCAGTGGAATGCTGTCAGTCATAGAAATACAGCTGAAAAATTGACACTAAATCACCTTGAGTATCTCATCTCCAATGATGAGAATAGCTGCAGTGGGAGCATCCCCTTTGGCTGCAGAGGACGGACTGGAGTCCGGGTGGTTTGTAGACATGGCTGCTTTGGAGAGCTGAGCTGCCAATCTCGTCACACGCACCACCGTTCGACTCAGTTTGGGAAAAGCAAGGCTAGAAGACAAAGAAAAATGCTCAGCACAGTGTTCATAAAGCATTTGAACTTTATGCATGTATGCTCTTTTTGCTCCCTGACCAAAGGCACAAATCTCCCCGGTTTCTTCTAAAGATAATTTGGAATCTTACGTCAACATGAAGAATCCATATGCCGTATCCCAAAATGTTTCATAACAGTTCAGCCTTCTGCTCCTTCATAACTTGTCTTCTACCACGAAGTATCTTAATAGGAAAGATACATATGAAGGCGCAAATTAGGAAGAAAGAAAAAAACAACAAAGGGGAAAGAAGTGTGAGCATTGTTTTTGCATTTTAGCAGCACTAACAGTGCACCGACTAATAATATCTTTTTAAGAGTTGTTTATTGACATAGAAATGATGAGTTGGATTTGAGGTATTGCACATGTACTGGGCACTCATGTTGTCACTATTCTCATTTTCCTAAAATGAATAATAAAAATGTGTGTGTGTATATATATAATAAAGGCATTTTGACATAATTTGCCTTAAACAAATATTGCACCACCTGTTATTTGGATGGTGCACAAGTCCTTATTGCAATTTCGATTAGAAAAAACAACAAAAAGAACTGATACATGATACTAAAATATGCTTATAGGGGTGAAGACAAAATTCATGTTAGTTATGGATAGGGCTGGGCGATATATCGATATAAAAAATATATCGATATTTTTAAATGTGATATGGAATTAGACCATATCGCATATATCGATATAGTTCAATTTTTTCTTTCATATATAAATACTGCCCTTACTAGGGTTTATCATAGTTATTTTGTAATGTTCGTTCTTCTTTTCTCATAAAAAAGATATTTATTTCAGAAAAAAGATTGGCCCATATTATTTCATAGGCTTTTTTTATTTAAGATATTTTTTTATTTAAATGTGCACTTAATGGATCTTTGATTTTTTTTTAAAAGGTACTCCTGTTGTTATACAGTATTTATGTTCACTTAAATAAACGGCTTCAATAAAACCACTTGTGATATGTTATATTTGGCTTTGACTGAACATTTGCTCTAACTTTGCGCTAAAAAATATTGGGATCTACATCGTATATCAATATTCAGCCTAAATATATTGGGATATGACTTTTTGTCCATATCGCCCAGCCCTAATATATATATATATATATATATTGTATATATATTATATATATATATATATATATATATGAAAGGTGTAATTTTTTTTAAATGATCTGTACCAAAAAATAATGGCATTTTGACATAATTTGCTTAAGACAAAAATAACTGATGCATGATAATAAAATATGCTAATAGGGATGAAGACAAAATTCCTGTTATTCATGGAAATGCAGTGAAGAGGACAAGATAATAACGATCTGAGAAGAGGTGGATTAAGGTTCAAAGGTTTACGGGACAGCTGCCAGTTGCGTTCAGCGGTCAAGTGGGGTAACGTTAACTAAGAGACTGCGTTACATCAAAGCTACAACCCATACCCGTAGTTACATTATATATTACATTATATAGTATGTTTAGCCTTAATGTTGTTTGTATTGTATAGAATGGACTGAGTAACGGGAGCATGCTACTTCATTGACTTAAAGGCACATACTACTGTGTTACACTGTCATTCAACATGCACATTCGTAAAAACTATGGCTTAATATCATTCAAAGCGACATGTTCTCAAATTAAAAAAAATGAGCTGACTATAAATGTGTCAAGTCTCCATGCTGGTTAAGTTACTTAACTCATTGTTGGGCGCACTAGCAGCAAGCAAGTACTAGCATTAGAGTACACTTTAATAGTAGCTTGTGTTTTGTCCATATTGACAATTTCTCTCCACCACCACATACTGCGAATAATCACAATACATCCAACATTCTATAATATCGAGACAAACTCATTAAATAAAAAGGAAACTTACTCCTTAGCTGCATTTGACCTCGTTACATATGCATCCAACCAACCGTGTGAGGCTTGATGTCACTCACAACGCATGCCGTTAGCCGTCCAATCACAAACAAGAAAGGGGTTCTAGAACGGTCCGAGATCCAATCAGGTTCACGGATGTTTATTCTAAGGTCCAGCCTTTTTATATAAACACGGAAGTTCCTGACAGATGGTCCTGCTGCGCTAGAATCAGTAAAAGACGATGAGGAGCGGTATAAATCGTTTGGCTGAAATAAGTTACATGCGTATTAGCTACACGAACGGTACAATGATCCGTTTACCTGTGAGTTGGCGTTTTACTCCATCTTCACTCAGATAGCATAATGCTAACACCTTCTAAGACGTCTCCGACTTCTTCGTCTGTTCAAATCAAGCAGATTACTGTAACTCGTCTGCCTCTGCTGGCAGGAGGAGGATTGACAACAATACACCACAGCTGAGACTGTATGCTGCTGTTGGGTTTTTTGTCTATAGGTGGCGCAGGTTGGCATGTCTCGAACAGCGAGAGGGGCTCCGAGGCTCTGCACATTGAAACCAAGTGGAAGAGTGAATTGCTTTATTGGCTTGGGAATGCATTGGTGGGCTTGTGCATGAATGCCAACTCACACACATAGTACCCCCACAGTCCATTTTAACAATCATATCATAATTATCTGTCTGGTCATTGAAGTATCATGTAATATGATATTTCCTCTGTGTTTTAAATGCATTGCAGATGGCAGGAAATGAAGAAAACTAAAGAAAAGTTGGGGAAAGTAATAAGTCAAAAATAATTAGATAATTGGTAATAATTAGGATAATATCCTGATATAAGTTCTAAATTGGTTGATATGATAACATGTCGATTCTTATTGTATATCACATAGTCTATTTCATAGTTGTGACTCTAAAAGTCTGAATTTCGTCTGACTGAGGATACTGTGAGTATTTTATTTTTGTTGTTTTTATAACATGTCCTGGCTTCCATAATGTAGAGATAGGTATATTTCATGGATACTTTATTTTGAAAAGCAAAAGCACAGGTCTGACTGTGGCACTGTTCTATTCTAGTGTCTTGTAAGCCATAATATATCAGCAGTTACACAGAAGTTGTTGGAGTAAAGTTAAAAGCTCAAGGACATTTTATCTCTTGTTGATATTTTTTGTTTTATGGCATGGCTTACACAAAGGGGTTAATCTCTTCCCACCATCAAACTATTCTTAGTTACTTTAAAAATATATGGAGCTTATGCGAAAGCCAGTGTCTTTAGGCAGTGATATCCATCAAAACTGTGCCGATGGCAATGACGGGACCGAGGGAAATAGTGAATGTCACAAGCAACATAGAATGAAGGACACGCACTATGAATGTTGCAATTTTTTGTGGACATCTATTTTATTATTCACTGTTTCCACCATAGACTGTAGGTTTTCACCCCATTTATATCAGCAAGGGTAGGCTAAATTACTGAAACACTTCTCTGTATAATGCTAAGGCCTTTCAGCTCACCAGCACTGCAAACTACATCCTACCAAAGTACCATCTTGGACAGTGCTGGAAAGTAACTAAGTACATTTACTTCAAGTACTGTACTTAAGTACAGTTTTGATTTACTTACTTTACTTGAGTATTTCCGTTTTATGTAACATTTTACTTCTACTCCACTACATTTTTAGGGAAATATTTTACATTTACTTCACTACATTTAGCTGCCAGCTTTAGTTACTTTTTTTTTAGGTTGAGATTTAACATAAAATATATGATAAATTTAGAATGGTTAGACTTTTAAAAAAAAAATTAAATCTTATAACAATATATTAAGTTTATAAATGAGCCCTGTCTTTACAAAACACTGCTTACATAAAAGCATTTAAAAAATAATGTAATAATATATTTAGAATATATAAAACAGTCTGAGTGGGTCCATTCTGCATAACAAGTACTTTTACGTTTGATACTTTAAGTACATTTTGACTCTGGTTCTTGTGTACTTTTACTTAATTTAGTTTTAAATACAGGACTTTTACTTGTGGAGTATTTCCACAGTGTTGTACAATACTTTTACTTAAGTAATGGATCTAAATACTTTTCCACCACTGATCTTGGATGCCCCCCATGGTTAGCAAAACAAAATAAGATAAGATTCCCCTATTTATTCCACAATGGTGAAATGCAACCTTCGGCACAACAAGGGAGCAGAGGGGGTGCTAGGTGCCTTGCTCAAGGGTACTTCAGTCCTTTACCTGTCAGTCCTGGGATTTGAACCTGTGACCCACCAGTTACAAGGCCAATTCCTAACCTCTAGACTGCCCACTGAAGTCAGTATGGGATTTTTTTCACCCCTGCCCCAACAGCCTGAGACCACCACTGCCCCAGAATGATCACACAGTTGAATTGACACATCTTTAATAAAACATATAAAAAATGTATTCAGTGGCGGTTCTACACAGGGGCCTCCAGGGGCCACTGCCCCTGTGAAGAAGCTCTTGGCCCCTGTTGTGGCCCTTGTGTCAAATTAATAATAAAATGATCTTAATTTATAAAGATGAACTACGGAACAATTCTTACCTATTTTTTGTTCAAACAAAAATGTACACAAAAGGAACCCAGAATGTGTACATTAAATAGTTTAATTGTGTAAATAAAAAAAGATAATTCTCACTGTACTGCACTTTCAAAATAAAAACTTATTGTGCACAAAAATAAGAAATGTTATTATATGTTATTGTTGGTAAGTGTCATTGTTTCAATCAATGCTTGTGTGTCTTCCAAATATATTTAAAGGAGATTTTTAAATAAGCTAAAAGGTTTTGAATGCTTAAATATCATCTTTGCCGTTTTTTAATGTGCCCCTCTGATTAAACACTGGCCCCTCCTTGGCCCCTTCAGTGAAATTGGTCTAGAACCACCACTGAATGTATTGCCTTACTGCTGCATCCTATCATACTACATTAGTTTAGCTTGGTGTACCTAATAGACTTGCAATATTTATAAGTGAACATTTCTATAATAACAATAAATTAATATCTACCTCATACACGCAGGGCTTGCATAGGAGATTAAACACACAACTGATATTAAGGTTATTGTAATACAGTGATTTTTCTTGTACTCTTGTGGTAACTGAAGGACGAAAACGAAACTTCCTTTATGCACATGTGGTATTTATTCGAGGTAACTTACGTGTTAATGCTTTTGGCTCCCGAGCTGGGCTTTCTACTTTTGCGCAATGTGCTCTGAACGGGCCAGGTGCAAAACAGGGCCAAGCATGCACGCGCACGCACGCACACCCACACACATACACACAGGATCCGCGGCCAGATGACGTTGCCATTTGTTCGCGGAAGTGGCTTCTGTCGTGACCGTGGAGGGGGGAGGCAGGGGGAGGAGGAAGGGAAGGAAAGGGAGAGGAAAGAAGAAGTTTAGACCAATCTCTTATGAAGTTTAACAAAACTGTCTGGCGCCTGGCGGACAAATCCATCGACCTTTTGTCCTCTTTGATGAAATTAAGCTGAAGTTTGTGCAGCAACAGCTTGGTGGGCAGGAGGGGCAACTCGAGGGAAAGGGAGGAAGAGAGCTGGTAAGTTGCTCGTTAAAGTTGACCACACTTTTTTGGGGGGCATGGTTTGTACTCTGTTGCGTTCTGTGCGTCAGATTACCGCAGTTGCTGTACATATCAAAAGTGTGAGGAAATAGTGAAGTTATTAGTGGTGTGTCCGCAAACAAGCTTTGTTCTGGTTATACTTATTAAGACAGCACAGCCTGTCGGGTTACTGTAAAAATGTTGCTCATGATCAGACTGGGCTGCACACATTAGCATAAACTTGTGTTCGTCTTCGCGCTGTCAGACGAGTTTTTAGGCTTTTTTTATTTGAGATCGAGTAGCTACAAGTTAAGAAACATTGTAGAAACTCAGCACAGACCCTGTTAAAAGTATTGCTGTTGTTAGGCAATGATGAGAAGTCAACTGATTGGCCTCAAGCTCATGCCTCTTTTAGCAAATGAATAGAGAATAGCTCACTAACATGCTTTTTGGATATCTTTTATACCCAGCAGTATTTTTCACATTGAGTCACTGCTGAAATGATGAATTGATGAGTCAGTAGACAGAACATAACCCTACATAGGCAACTATTTTGATGATCACTTAACTGTTTCATGCAGAAAATGCCAAACATTTACTGGTTTCATCTTCTCCAGTTATGATTTCACCAAAAGTAAAACTGTTGTTACTCAAATTTGATGGATATTTTGGTTTGTTCTTAATTTTATATAATATATTATATAAAATGAATATATTACCTTGCTTACAGTATTGCAGTATAATGCAATATATTGAATAGAGGTGTATCGATAAATTGATATAGATCAATATATTGATTAATCGATACATATTGCCGCCTTTAATATACGATTTTATTTTGACAATCTCTGTTGTGCTTTGAGAAGCACAACGATAGAACCTAACGTCTGTGTTCATAAATAAAAGATCATCACAAGTTAAGATAACCCATAAAAAAACATTTCCACTTAAATGCAATGTGGCACTTTATACTGAACAGAAGATTTGTTTTTATTCTTTGCATTAACAAAGTATGGGTTGTTTTTCATTTAAATAGCTAAAAAAAAACATATTTTAGTATTTTTTTCCTGTGAGTTGATATAAATGTAACAGGTTGTGTTAAATGGGTATATGTGACTTTGTGATATCTGCAAATATCGTGTCCTTGTCCAATGAATCAATCTCATATCGTGTCCCGTGAAACCCGCACATTTAACCAAAACTTCCGTGCCTTGATACATATCGTATGCTGATAAGCAGCTTTAGAATATATTTTCATCATCATCTTTGATGAGTCAAAACAAGTCATTTTGAATATAGGCTAAGCAGCTGAGAAAATAATTGGCAGATTGATTGATAATAAAAACAAATGATTAGCTGCAGCCTTAAAACAAACTAAAGTCTATACCAGAAGGTCCTGGTTGTGTCTGATTGGAGCTGAAACTCTTCAGGCTGGTGTAAATTGTCAGTTAGATAAGGGCCTATCAGTACACACACACACATATACACAAATCTGTACACAAGCACACAGAGAACTTTCAGCTTTGCTTCTCTATTTCTTCTGTGACGGGCGTATCCATGGAGACGGAGCAGCAAAACACACCTCAGATGTGTTGAAACAGGGTCACTGTGACAGAGTTAAAGTTCACCGTGAACGAGTGAAGGACAGACAGACTATTATGGAAACAGACTGAAGGGTATATGGCGGATGATTGAGGCGACTGAAGGCAGTGGGCTAAGTTCTCTTATCAGGGTCAGCCACACCGCTCAGACCAGCAGAACCCCTGACATGATATTATATGGAAGAAGTTATCTCCACTGATGAAATGGAGGGAGGGGGGGTCCAATCAACAGCTGATCCGAAAAATGGTAGATTCAGACACATGTCAGTAGCCAGACAAATGAGACACACACACACACACACATACACACAAGGACAAAAACAACACAAACGGGAAGGACAGTCCGAGACACAATCTGTCAGTCAGAGCACAGCATCTCTATCCCGACATTGGCACAATCCAAAAGCCACTTGATTAAAATTGGATCTGTCAAATTCCGCTCAAACCGTATCAGTCACCGGTGAAAGCTTTCGTCCTGATTGACGGCGCAGCGTGACACTTCTGATTGTTGCAGCTTCACACTGACAGGTGTGTGTGCACATGGCCATGCGAACACTCACCCACAGACACACCGTTCTGTGAGCAGTGAATGTTAGCGCTGATATTAGCCTTGAATTAGTCTTGTGATACTTGATAGAAACACAGTGGTGAGGCACTAAGCTGCTTTAAACACATCAAGGCTGTTGACAGGACATAATGTGTATGTGTTTGTCTTTGTCTGATCTGTGTACTATATCTGTCTGTCTGCTGGTGTGGGGGTATGTTTGTCAGTGTGTGTGCGCGAGTGTGTCCTGGAAACAAACCGTAGGAGTTTGTTTTTGAGGTCGTAGCATGTGGTTGTCCGTCTCTACCTCGACACAATGGGCCTGAGCCTCAGCTGCGTTTCCTCCTGCACCGCTCGCTGGAGTGCAACATGCCCAGTGCTCAGCACGCTGACTGAACTGCAAATTGAATAAAATCATGTCCTGTGCAATGTTTGAAGAGAGAAGTGAGCTTGGTGTTATACAAAAAAAGCAGAACTTAAGATCGATTGGCTTGCTCTGATTGTATGTATATATTATATTATTGGCTTTGACTCACACACACACACACACACAGTTATCAGCATGAATCTGTCGTGTCATGTATTTTAAGCTGAGAAACGTCTTGATGTCTTTATCTTGTTCGATCTATTTTTATGCAGAAGATTGCATTTTTAGAAGTCACCTCTTTTTTGCAGATTAGGGCTCCTCCACCCGTGTGTAGCCTGAGGTAATGTGTTGGGTGTGAGAAAGAAAGTTCACTTGTGGGTGAGGTTTACTGGTTTTTGCCCTAATAGAGATGTTATCATTGGGGTTTTTTTACGCTCTGAATGGTTCCATAAACTCATTTCAGGGAATAATAAATCACTGATAAGATTATGATCACACTTAAGACACTGAACTATTTATCAGCTCTGCAAATATGCAGTGACATAACAATGCAAAGTAGGTCAAATTAGGAAGAAAACAAAAAAGGAGCTGCAAATAAACAAACTATTTAACTGAGCAGCTGAAATAAATGACACTTGGAAACCTGTTTAGCTAAATTAAAAGCAGTGATAGCAGCACTTCAGATGTGCCTAAATTAGATCACACAATCTAAATAGTGTAAGCAGTATGTGCAATGGAGAGTCTATGTTTGAATTCAAGTTCAAAAGTTTAAAGTATCAATAGTTGGGGCATTCCCTCCAGCAATGAACTTGCAGGTATAGTTTTTTAACTAATATAATATCAAAGTTTAAAATTATGCTATTGTGATGTGTATGTTTGCAGACCAGGGACTTACAGTATATTTCTACCTTTTTCCAACATTTCTAACTTTAATGGTGCATACTTCAATGAAACAGCACCCATTCAGTTATCTTCACGCTGCCTTAATGTTCACCATAACCTGGGAATGAAAAAACCTTGTTAATAGTTAAATGGACATGCACTTATATATCGCTTTACAGACTGCGCTCATTCACCCATTCTCACATTCATACTGGTGGCAGAGGCTACCCTAAACGGTGCCACCTGCCACCATTGGGAATTCATTCACACACCGATGAACGCAGCATCTGGAGCAATCTGGGGTTCAGTATCTTGCTCAAGGAAACTTCATGTAGGCTGCCATGGTCAGGGATCGAACCACCGATCATCCAGTCAATGGACGATGTCGTGGCAATTTTGACAACTGCACTAAGTTAGTGGGTGAGCTGGCCAAGAACAAAGCACTCAATACTCTGTTCAGCAAGATTTATTAGTACATCCGTATTCCATACACCGCAAAATCCTGAATGACTCTTTTACAGTACAACAAAGTCCCGTACACCGCTCGACTTATGTCTGTTGTAGTTCCCAGCATTGATTCTTTAGTAAGCCTCAATGTGGCCCTATCTTCCTGCCCTAAACATCACATCAGGACAGAGCCCACTGGTCAACACGTTCCCCTCAGTCATGGTGTTAGAATTGTTAAGTTCACAGAGTCAGTTCCCACAATGCCTTGTGTCTTGAATACCAAGTAGGTCGCCGCCTACTTCATGTCCCACCATGCAGGAAAACCCAAATTTCCTTCACAACGACCGCTCTACTAACTGAGCCACAGCCGCAGTTAATGTGGCAGTAGAATAGGTTGATACCCAGTCCTTTTGAGTAGGACTGGGTATCAGGTGGAAAAGTTTGTTGAGCAAGGCTTTTACTTGATCCACTGTGGATTACACCTCACTTTGGCTTCTACCGAATGATGAATGAATGTAAATGTGCTGTAAGATGTTTTGGTGTCTACACCGACAGGTTTTCCCCCAGAAATGTTGTTCGACCTTGTAGCAAGTATCTTTTGAGGGGACCCCAGCGGCCAAGTGTTGTTGGACAGGGACCCGGTGCAGGTAGATTGCTATAGTTTCAGTGATAACAGAATCACAGAGTATCAGTTACTAGGAATGGCACGATACCTCCTTTTTCAGGTCGGATACCTTTAAACAACTATGGTGTTAAAACTGTGGTGTTTTTTTCATAATCCGCTTTGCTAAACAAGGCCACCTGAAAATATCATGCTCAAAGTGGGAAACAAAACTTCCCTAAAGAAGAAATACATTGCCCACAATAGTACCTCAATATACTGTATCACAAACTGTTCCTCATGCTGCTGACTTCTCTCTATGGCAGGTCACCAAAAGTTTAGTGAAGCATTTATGTAATAGTTTGGGCATATGGATCGGATTATACTTTCTTTTTCTTACCATATCCGATCCAGCAGCTTTGGCCAATATTGGCCGATAACCCTATCCTGACAGTTTGGCTCACTAGCTAAGGTTGTTGGGTATCTTTAACAACTATTATATCTACAATCCTGATTCCAAAAAAGTTGTGACGAAAAACGTAATGCCTTGCAAATCCTTTGCTACCAATTCACTTGGATGACAGTAAAAAAAACATGATATCTAATGTTCAGTCTTTTGTGTTGGAAGCTGTTTTTTTCTTAAATATAGACAATCATTCTTAATTGTCCATGTTTTACACATCATCCCAACTTTTTTTGCCACCAAGCCGCTGTAGCCACTGGAGCAGTTGTTTAGAAAAACATCTTAAAATACATTTACATCTCTGATGCTTAGGGTCAATTTAGGCCTGGGAATCCCTGACTATCATACATTTTTTAGACAGTTTAGGATTGTGAACTTCAAGCCTTTTTCTTTGGGATAAGATTTTATTGCTGCCGAAGGAAATTCTTGTGCCACAGATTGCTCAGAAACTACAAGAACACACAGAGATAATATTCAGACATACACTGGAATAAAAAAATAACAATATAAGTGTATTGAAGTAATGTTAACACCAGTGCCTAATAGAACAACAATACAAGTAAGATACATTCAAACTACATGAAACTAAATATTCCCTTCCAACTTTTATCATGTGTCAGTTAAATACTTGCTACGGTTGCATTTAGGTTCAACTGGGAAGTGAAGTGAAGAAATAACACTGTTTATGACATTTGAACTGTTGAAGCAAGGGGAAGTTGTAAGTGGAGGGAAGCAGAGAGTGGCAGCAGGAAGGGAATGATGGAAGGAGATAGAGATGTGGGAGTGTGGTTAGAGGGGGGGTGTGCACGACCCAAAATAGCCATCTCACATGTTTGCTGTGTGCGTGGTGAGCTATGAAACCAGCAGGAAGGCCGCCTGCTGAATGCCTGTCTAATCTAATGTTCACCCTCACCCTTAATTTTTGAAAATTTGATTGCCATTTTGCTGTCCGTGTGTACGTGTGTGTGTGCACGTCTTTTCCAATCAGAGAGGCTCTCCCTTGTCAGTTACAACCCCCCTCCCGCTGTTCCCTCTGTGCTCATCGTCTTCATCATTGTCTTTCTTGTCTCCGTAATGTGAACTGATGTTAGACAGCGTCTCAGGCTGGCAGAAGTCCAGTAGGGAAAAGGTCAGCGACTAGACCCGTTTACTCATCGGCACTCAGTTTCTGGCCTAGTGTATGTAAGGGGGTCAAATCAGATTACACACACAAACACACGTGCACATACACACATAGTTTAAGAGCAGACAGCAGATATGGCCCTGCAGCGTGTGCATTAGATCCAGAGCTCTGTCTCGGTCCATCTCTGACTGTTTCATCTAATACATACTGACTCGCTGCAGCTTCCACAGTTATTCCATCTGCTGCAAGCAAAAGAACAGAACACACACTGGCTGGCTCGCATCGGGCAAGCTGAGACACAAGCATCCTACACATGCGGTCCTTTCAGTTAATTCCTTTCATTCCACAGAGTGTGTTTCAACATGCACGCTGCATTATTGCCTCTCACTGTTTCTTTTTTTTTTCTTCTCTGGCTTTCTGTTACTTTCTCCCACTCAGCCTGACTCTATCTCCGTCAACGTTGTGCCTCTGTGTGCTTAACCAACTGGGCCGTTTATATCAAGGAGGTCCCATGACCCTCTCCACAGCTGATCCTGGGAGCAAAGCATGCTGGGAGTCAAGTAGCTGCAAGGGCGGCATTGGAGCACGCTGTGATTGGCTCCTTGAGTTTTGTGTGTATGTCTCTGTGTGTGTACAGTATGCTGATGTGCAGTTTGGTGTTTTTAGGGTTACAGACTCACAGGCAGCCTGTTTTGACCAATGGATTATATGGTAAGACATTCAAGTGATACAACCAGCTAACTTAAAACACTCAACATGACACAGTGGCAAAGGGGTTGCTTCTTTTCACCAACATATAATATCAAATAGAAAGGTCAAATCTCTTATATCTGATATTTAAATCAGTTGTTAAAATAGTATTTAGAGATTGATGAGAGATGTAAAGGATAGATACAAGCAAGTAAACCCTTCTGGACATAATCATTGTTCCAACTTTCTTTATGGGGAGTAAATATTCTTTGTTTTTTTTAATTGAAGTGTAAATTTAGGACGGCATGATTTTAGCAAAATGCTCTAAATTAGTTTTTGAGATATTGTGATGATGACTGCAGTTCTTGGAAAGGGTTTAATAATTCTCAAAACTCAGTCTGTTTCATTTTCAGTATGAAAAAGTCTGCTCAAGATGTTCCCTACATTTCTATTTTCAGTCTATTATAATTCAGCTTTATTAAATTGTGACTTGAAGAATGAGAAAGTGGAGCTTTGTGTGACCCATTTAGATGGGTTTCTCAGCAACAGCAGACTGTTATTCAACAGATTCTGAGCAAAGCGCAGCATGTAGTAAACAATACAGCATGATGCATTATGTTGTTGCAAGTCGACAGATTGAGATTTGAGACAGATGCTTTGGAAGTTTTTACTACATTTTCGGCATCTTATATCATTTGAAAGTTTTTCCCCCTGCAGAAGTCGGAAATTAATATTTACATATAGCGAGGATTCCGGCAGTATTTATGTGAAACTGGAAACTAAAGTCACGGTGTGTAATCATGCATGAGTGACTGTGCAGCCCTGTGGATGCAAATGTATCGTGGTTTGAGTGAGTTATTAGTAACTGCACTCAGTTGCCAGTTTATAAGGTACACCTAGCTGCAACTAATGATGTCTAATGCAAGAGTCCTCCAATAAATCTGACCTTTTTAAGGTTGTAAAGTTCAGTTTTTTTTGTTTTTCTTAACTAGAGCCTGGCTGCTGTGGGATTGAGAGTGATGCCAGATTTAGAGGGGCAAAATTCACAGATTGCCGATATGGCTCTAATTATAGTAAATATTTGAGCTGGAATACAAGTAGACCCTTTTAATGTGGATTGATTATGCATTATTTTTACACCAATATGACTATGAAAAGTATGGAAGCCCATTTCTGCCAGTTATAAAAATAAAAAGGAAAACTTGGCTTTTTTTTCTCCCCATATTATGTTGAAATTATGAGACAAAAAGTCATAACTATGACATAAAAAAAGCCAGTTTCTTAATCTGACATCAACAACTTCACCATCCAATAACTGCAGCAACACTGACGAGATATTTCCAGTTGCCACCTCAGGACATCAGTTTTATTATTTCGTCACCAAAGCTGCTTCTTGTTTAAAACCTTTCAAGGGAGCATTTGCTTAGAACAATCCCATGCGAATCCGCTAGCAAAGATCTCATAGTTTTGACTTTTTATCACATAATTTTGACTTACTATTGGCAATAAAAAACAAACAAACAAAAAAGCCAATTTTTCATTTTTATTCATAGAACTGGCGGAAATGGGCTTCCATAGCAAAGACACTCAGAAAGCTGCTTTCCTAAACAAATAGCATTATTAAAGATTATTTAACATTATTTTACAATATACATACAATGCATTACATTGTAAGAAAAAAACTTGCTGATCATTTAGGTGTGTCATGTCTGGTTGCAGGCTGTGGGTGTAGGGGGGCTGTCTTCACTATCATATCTTTGTGTGTCTGGTCTAAGGTGGTGGGTTTTACCTTAAATGACTCCAGTTCTCTGCAGTTTTCAGACGGTGTAGTGGTCAAACGTAGTACTGCAGGAGCTATATGTTGGGGTGTCATTTGAGGACTCCTTGCTCTCCTCTCTGCTGTGTCCCTAGTTCAACTTTTGTCTGTTTTTTTCTGTTTTATGCAGCACTGGTGTCTTATCTGGTAAACTATCAGCCAATTACTGACCATTTAAATACAGAATAAATGCAAATAAAATAAATGGCTAAATACGCATCAGTGTATAATCAGTATTAGTCAATAGCTGACCATTTACATAAATTAGTGTGCTGTAAAAAAGGTTTTCATATCAGCACATATCAGAAAACACATGCAGATACCTATAGATACTGATGTGGGTCGGGCTTTAGTTAGAACTGTTTTAAAGAGGTTTTCATTCACCTGTGTTCCTTTTGGAGGCTGCAGTTTGCAGGACTGCTGCATTAGACTGCATTAGTTTTAGTTGGATGTACCTAATAAACTGTCAACTGAATATTTATTTTTTATAATAAATTCAGGATAAATTATAAGAAATGATTTACTTACAAAATATAGAATTAGTTATTTATAGAAATAACAGTCTTTTCATCAACCCTAAGCCACAGTGGGTCATGTGTTTTACTGGTTACAGGCATGGTGCAGGCTGTCTTTACTATCATACCATCTCTGTCTGGTCTAAGGTGGTGGGTTTTACCTTAAATGACACTAGTTCTCTGCAGTTTTCAGACGGTGTAGTGGTCAGACGTAGTACTGCAGGAGCTATATGTTGGGGTGTCATTTGAGGACTCCTTTGTTTCCTCTCTGCTGTGTCCCTGTTTCACCTTTTGTGTGGTTTCTTCTGTTTTCTGCAGCACTGCTTCTTATCAGATACACTATATCAGTCCATAACTGACCATTTAAATACAGAATAAAGAGAAATTAAATGAAACAGTAAAACATATTTAATGTTCAGTATCGGTTATTTGCTGACTATTTAATGCAACTACAAGCAACATTTACCTTGTTATTAAACACTCAATGTATTAAAGATGATATGCATAAGCAAACAAGACTATCAGCAAGAGTCTTGGCTGTTTCTTTGTAGTTAGTCTTAATGCATGACCTGATTTCATTGGGTTGGACTCAAAATCATGCAGGTTCACAAGAACCTCCTTTAGGTCAGTCTCCAGCGAGGCGACCAGCCCACCCCAGATCAGAGATGAGAGGTCTTGTACCCATTGAAACATGCGCGTCGCCAAACTCAGCACAATTTTAAAAGTTCCTTATAGGCGTTTTAAATAAGTAACTAAAAATAAAATAAACAGATATATAAGCTTCAGTGTATTAGTCAATAGCTGACCATTTAAATAAATGATTCTGATGTTCTGTAAAAAAAAAAAAAAAGGTTTTCATATCGATGCATATCCGAAATCATGCAGATACCGATAGATGTCGATGTCAGTCGGGCTCTCGGTGAAACCGTTATTGTTTCAACTTTGTGTTCATTTTGGATGCTGCAGTTTGCAGGATTGTTGTATTAGACTACATTAGTTTTATTCTGATGTACCTAAAAAACAACTGTCAATTGAATATTTTTTAAATATTAATTTAGGTTAAATGATTTACTTTACAAAATATAGAAAGTTTGTACAGAAAATAATACAATCTTTTTGTCAACCCCAAGCCACAGTGTGTCATGTGTTTCCCTGGTTACAGGCATGGTGCAGGCTGTGGGTGGAGGCGGGCTGTCTTCATACTAATCTCTGTGAGGTGTAAGGTGGTGGATTTTACCTTAAATGACACACTAGTTCTCTGCAGTTTTCTGTGTAGTGGTCAAACGTAGTACTGCAGGAACTATATATTGGGGCGTCATTTAAGGACTCCTTGCTTCCCACTTTGCTGTGTCCCCGTTTCACCCTTTGGGTGGTTTCTTCTCTTTTATTTTATTATCAGATATGTTTAAATGTTGGGACTCATCTGTGGGATCTCTACTTTCTGTCTAGTTTTACAGAATCCCTCGGTTGTTATTGTGTCCGCCTGGTAATGACCTGTCCTTTTCCCATAGAGAGCTCTAGTCAATTAGTATTAGAGGGAATGTTTATCATGTGAATGAACATCTTTTTTCCTTTCTTTTTTAATTTGTTCACTTTCATCAAGGTTATACAGAGTGACCTCATGTCACACTGTGCACAGCCCACAAAGGGAGGGTGAACCCTCTGCCTCTGTCTGTCTCCATCCTCCGCTCTCTCTTTCTCTCCCTCTATCACTCTGTTTCTCAGGTTACCAAACATGAATAAGGGAGGAGACTTGAATAGCCAACATGGACCACCCTCCCCCCACATACACATGCACACACAAACATACACCCCCCCCCCATCGCTTCCTCCCCTCTTCCACATCTCCATCTCCCCTCGGAGTGTGTGCATTAATGTGCCGGAGCGCATCTTACCGTGCATACACATGTACACTGCTAAATGAGTGAGGCTGCAGAGAGGTGGGGGGAAGGGGAGGAAACAGGAAGGAGGTAGGATGGGAGAAAAGGAGGTGGGGAGGGCAGAGGCAGCAGCCGAGAGTGTGCATGTGTGTGTGTGTGTGTGTGTGTGTGTGTGTGTGTGTGTGTGATAAAGAGAGAGACTGTAAGAGAGAAAATGGGAGGCAGCTTCACCCACCCAGACTGGGAGGAGGGGAGGACAGACAGCGTGCCCGTCCCTCTAACAGACAGAGGTGAAAAGGAAAGTGGGAATGAGAGACAGACGTGAGGGGAGAAGAGGAGCACAATGAAGGAGTGCCATTGTCCATCCTGGCAGCACTGCCATTTCACCATCTGCTGAAAGAGAGAGAGAGAGAGAGAGACAGGAGAAGTAAAGAGAAGAGGAGGCAGCCAAACGGAGGATAGGATAGATGGAGAGGAGCTGCCGGCAGTGACTTTGTGAATTAATCGAGCGGAAGAGCAGATCAGAGGAGAAGCACGTTTTTCAGGGAGTGGACGGACGGAGAGCCAGAAAGAGGAAGGAGAGGACGGATGACCGGACAGTCTGAGGCTGTTTAAACATTAATGTGGTGCTCATGTGAATCTGGAGCCCAGCTTTAAATGAATCACCATGGATTATCAACTGTATGCTTTTTAAACCAAAAAAAGGAACTATTTATGCTTTGCCATCCATTAAAACAAAAAAAGAAGTCTTAGGGAAATTGATAAGACTCACTTTATACAGAAGAATTTGAGTTACTTTTCTTGTTTTTTTGTAAATATAGACTCTTTGTCACTTCTGATTTTCTACTCTGCAGGATGTTATCTTTGTTAGCTGCTGCAAAGAATCTTCAGGTTTTTATGCAAGTTTTTTAAACATCAGTGTTGTCTTTTAGAAGTAAATAGTTAGTTGTTGTTTGTACCGTTGTTAAGAAAGTGATTGTTGTTCTTTTTAAATAATATCAGACGTACAGTTTTACATGCCCTAGTTGGAGTCAGTGCATGCAGCCGACATGGGATGTCAACATTGATTGGGTTTTATGGCTGGCGCGACGCCGGTCAAACTTTGATCATTTCCTGAAACCTATTGATCTTTCTAGGAGTCCTTAGTTTTTCCTCCTGTTGGCTAAAAAAAAAAATCTCCCTTGTGGAGCCTTTGATGCAGCAACTAATTGCTGTCTTGTGATTTGACAAAGCAGTTATCTCTTTGTCTGAAGATTTCTGCGGTTGTCGGGACTTCTCAGTATATATCCTCCGCAGGCATCTCTTTTAATGTCTGTTGCCATAGCAACGGGCAGCAGCTGCAGACAGAACAAGATGTAAAGTTATTTTTTTTTGTCTTTAAAAAAAAAATGGTGCTGTTCCATTAAGGTAGTTGTATATATTTAGTGGATAAGAAGCAGTGGACTTGATAAGTCCATGCTTGTTTGCTGTTTTTAGACTTTTCTTCCTTAGACAGGGTTTTCTTTTCTTCTTTACTAGACAGTCTTTGTCTATGCGGAGCTCGGGAGTCTCCGAGAATCAGGGTTGTTTCAGGTCACCTGTCTCCCCCTCCCCATTCTGTGTGCTAGTCTGCGAGTCGGCGCAGCCCACTTGTCCTGAGCTCACCTTTTATCAACGGCAACTACCACCTCCATCAGTCAACCTGATGTGCCATCATTAAGGATGACTGGATAAATGAGATTATCGCACTGGTTTCACTTGTACACATCAGTCTGTGCAGCTGCTCGGCCCAGAGGCCACTAATCACTGATCATTAGGTGTGCTATGTTTGTGACAGCCTGCTCCTTTTACTGTCTGTGTGTAGGTGACTCAGGATTTCTCCTCATGTAGAGGGTCATTTCCTCTGCAGTCACCTGACCTACACTGTGTTCTGTGCACTAAAACACCCTCGGGCAGGGCGAGGGTTAACTCCGCTCATAGAGCGTTTCCCTGTGTATGAGAACACACCTGGATTTTCCTCTCTAGTGTCCATTTTTGTTGGATCTTTTGCCTTTTTTAAGTGCTAATTTCAGTTTTTATTAGGGGTGTGACAGACTGTTTTGATTATTCTGCATGTTCTTTGATTGTCCAAATACCGGGTGTCTTTTGTGACTTTTCCAGCCATACTTCTTTACAGCTTTCTGAAGATCATCCCAGCCTGTCTGGCACTAGCAGTGCGTGAGTGTGACTTGATCCTCCATGGTGCTTTTTGGCTAAGACCAGACGGATGACTCGCTGGAGTTGCTAGACAATCCCTCTGTGGTGCTAGACTGGTGTAGGCGACTGTTCCTTTGCCATGCGTCCAGCACCCACTACAAGCTGGTTCGCTGTACTTCAGTCTTTCTGAAATGTTAGTGTGTGGAAAAATTCTCATTTGGCGTCAGTGAAACACTGGTGCCAAATTTACAAAGTCGTGTAAGTGTTCTAGTCATAGTGTGTGTAAACCTTTCTCTCCTTTGAGGGAGTAAAGGTCAAAAGATTGTAAATATGACTAGTGAGTAAGCAGCACTGAGGTGTAGGCCGGCCAGCTTGCTGCAGGACTGTAGGTGTAGCCTTACTTCCTACTGAGGTAAAACTGCTGCAGACTGTTCTGTTTGTGGGACCTTGTGAGAGACTGTTACTGGGAACAGACTGTTGTTTGCCTTCTAGGTTGGACTATGCAGAATATGAGCTGTTATGCACTGTCTGTACAGTAGTTTGTAATTGAACTGAGAGCTAACCTGCTGCTTGATAAGCCCTGCCTTAGATAAGGAAGGGAGCGTTTCTAGAATATAACACTGACTTGTTCATATCATATGGGGCTGTGTCAACGCTCCTCTCTCAGGTAACCGACTATAATCTGGGCTTTGTTGTTAAACCAGGCAGTAATAGAGTCACGGGGTGAGACGAGAGGTGCACAGAGAGATCAGCATAACAACAGTGTAGTTTTAATAGAGCATTTCCAGCTGAGTGAGTTCACGTTCAACTCTGATGAGCCTCGAGCACCATTCAGGGAACCCTGGGTTGGGAGTTCAAAACCGGACAAATCAGGTCTTATTACCATCACAACAAGCCCACCGGTAGTCATCATCAGCCAATGACCTACATTCTCTGGTGTTACATCACCACCGTGCTACTGCAGTGTGTGTCACTATACCAGACACAGACAACATCTCAGACTCAACCTACCCCTAATCTAATGGTGCTCCAGAAAAAAAAAAAAACACATCCTAACCGAGGTTGCCAGTTCTAGGAAACACACTTGAACGAAAGCAGCCTCACTTGTTTTAGCCATATCAGGAACTTCTGTCAGGAACGGGCCTAACTCCGCCAGCCCAGTCTTAACTTTTTTCTTTTCTTCTTTTCTACTGTTGTCTAAGAAGGTGACCATGCCTAGCCTTTAGCCATCACTAAACTCAAAGTTAGAGAGGCAGGAAGACAGGGTTCACCATTTATATATTAGACAAGGGGACTGTTAAACAGGACAGCCTGGAGAACGGGCGAGCATACGAGGGAGGGGGCGAGGGGGAGCGAGAGATCATCTGGAAGAGGAGAGAGGAAGTGGTGGCGCGGGAGAGGGCGGAGGCGTTGGAGAGACAGAGATTGGCAGAGTACATCGTGTGGAGGAAGAGAGAGGACTTCCAGGAGAAGAGAGGAGACAGAGAGAAGGGAGGAAAGAGTGCAGAGAAAGGGAACGAGGCTGTGCCAGAAGTAATCTGGAAGCGGAGAGAAGAAGAGGAAGAAGGAGACGCAGGGAGGGAGAGAGCGAGGGCCATTCAGAGAGGAGATGAGAAACCACTTGGAGGAAGAGAGAGAGGGAGTAAAAGAGGAATCCGATGAGAGATTTGAGAATCCGATGCACTTGAAAAGTAGGTGTTAAAGACAGTGTGCTGCGTTGGATACTAGCCATACATCAGTAAGCCTCCTCTCTCTTTTTTTAGCAGTTCTGGGCTTCATTGAGCTCTGCAGGTGCTCACTGTACTATCGACCAATTGGAGCTGTGCATTGTGTGTGCGTTGCTGCCGAGCTTGTGCGCGCAGCCCCCTTTGCGATCCCCTCGTTGGCTGCTAATAGGATTTTTATGGGCCTGTGTCAAGCAGGATAGAGCTGCCAACGAGGAGCTGCTGCACACATGCACGCATGTGTGCACGCCAACACACACACATGCACAGATAATCTGAGAAGCATTGTGGGCAGGGAAGGTTTATTCTGCCTCACACGCATGTAAACACATCACGTATGAGAGCTCACCCCTCAGTGCAGTAAGACACACGTGCAAGGGGGCGTTGATAGACAATCACTTGTGTTGATTCTCCATGGTGCTGCCGACAGCTGGATAACTGGCCCTCACTCAGAGGCTATTAAGCTGGGACAAGATACTCACAGATATTGTTTTACATTATGGCAAAAACACCAAGATGAACACTTTGCGGAGAGCCAAGACTGTGTCGTCATCCGTCCCTGGGAACACAATGAACATTGATGCAGATTTAAAAGTAAACTGATGACAACATGATCTGCACTGGTGCACTAAAAACAAACTTTTTTCATCTGCATTCTACCATTAACTGGGACACCCCACTTTTCCTCTGCGCCTTTTCTCATTCCGCTTTCATTGTGGGTAAAGCCGTTTTTAAAACTGTTTGGTTTCGGCCGCCCGGTAATGAGTGGAGGACAGACAAGCAGACAGATGGATGCAGCTCTTACGCTGAGGGAGACAGACAGATGGCTGTGTGTCCTTTTAGAGAAAAACTTTGAATACTGAGACAAAGAGACTTTGATTGAATCACTAGAGCCTGTGTGGACTTGTGTGGATATAAAAACTGACACTGCAGATTCATTATGGAGCTTGTCCCAAAAACCAAGTACACCCACTTTCGGAGTGAATCGCTGAGCTCGACTGATGAAACAAACTCCAATCCATCACCGTTCCCTCCTTCCAGTCCTGCCACCCCGCTCACTCCCTCCCCTGGTCTACCTTCTTCCCTCTCCTCCTCGTCTCTCACTCCCATCTTGCCCCCCTCTTCTCCCCGCCAGGCTGAGAACAGCCCCACCACCCTCTGCTCCTTCTTCCCCAGAATGGGATCCCTTCGCCTGGGTGTCTCTGCCACTCTTCTCCCAGGACTCAAGGCCTCGAGCAGGCCGCAGCAGCCTCACGCGCCTGTTGAGTCCTCTGGGGATGACCGGAGCAACTCCAGCTCCTCCCCTCCATTTCCTCACCCTGTTCCCCCTTTAACTGCTCCTTCTCCCCCTCCTCGACCTCCTCTGCAGGACATGAACCGGCTGGGAGGGGCGTCCAGGAGGGCACGGGTGGAAGGAGGGCAGCTGGGAGGAGATGAGTGGACGCGCCATGGCTCCTTTGTCAACAAGCCCACCCGCGGCTGGCTGCACTCCGACAGTGTGGTCAGCACCGCCGGTGTTTCCTACAGCGTACGGGTAAGTGACTGGCACACTCTCACCAAGCCCAAAAATATATCACCACACATCTCTCTTTCCAGACTGTTTCTTTGCATATATCCAACCTTCTCTCACATTTTTAGAAACAGACACAGAAATGAGGAAAGAACAACCATTGCTTTCTTCCTCTGTTGTTGCCATCTGTCCAATGGGACCGTGCTGCAGGAAATGTCTGATGCTAATGTGTTGCCTTCCTGTTTCCTGGGCAGTACATGGGTTGCGTGGAGGTGCTACAGTCAATGCGAGCGCTGGACTTCAACACCAGAACTCAGGTCACCAGGTGAGATTACACACTGCTCATCTGTTGCTGACAGCTCGGCATTTCACTCATTAAATGTCTTGTTTGCGTATGTGCGGGGGCGAGATGGTGAGCGTGTGGTTAGACTTAGACACACCAATCACCTCTCATTTCTTTCTTTGTCTGCTTGCTCTTTCTGTCCCGCTTCCTTTTTTTGCTTGCTTGCTTGTTTCTCTCTGTTAGTGTCTGACTGTGTCTGCTCGTATGTGCGTGTGTGTGCATGTGTGTGTGCAGCTCTCCCAGCCCCGAAATTAGAAAGCTCTGGAATCCTGGTGGTTTCCTTCTGGTTTCCGTAGTGATGTTTGTCTCCGTGGCAAATACGAGCGCACTTTAGGGGGCGATAAATTCAATCACCCGCTACCAGAACTCATTTAATCCACATAATTGTGATTCCGGAAAGGTGCGAGGGTTGATGACATGTTAGTGCACTAACACATGCATGTTGGTACTGTTTCAGGGAGGCAATCTCTGTGGTTTGCGAGGCCGTGCCCGGAGCCAAAGGAGCCCAGCGCAGGAGAAAGGTACACAGCATGTACACCAGCACACACCCATACAGGGCATTATTTATTTATACGGCTTAAGTGGGCGGCAGTGGGAAGGGTTTTCTGCATAAGAGCTAGATTTAGCTTGATTGTCCACTCTGTGGTCAGTTGGCTATTCGGTCACACACTCTACCTTACACACACACAGATCTTGATTTAGGATGATTGTACACTTCTGCGGTTAGCCGGCTACTTGCAGGTAATTACCAATCACTCTCTGGTCTCCCTTTTCCCGCCCCCTTGTCACAAGGGAGGCTGGAGAGGTGGAGTAGTAGCTTGTGTGGAGCCAGTGTCAGGCCAAAGAGGCACTGCAGATGAGCAGACAGTCTGCGTGTGCACAGTATTCCTGTAAAACTAAAAACATCCACCCAAACAGTCCATAAAACAGGTGGCTAAATCCAGCAGCCTGTTGCCTCTAACAGGGTTTGACCGAGGAATGTCTGGCGCACCAGACAAAATATAGTTAAAGGATGTAAACTGAAATAGATTAAACTAGTTGAGTCCTTCTCATTTGGCTGGACTGAGGTTAATGCGGCTGAGCATGTGCACCCAGCCCTGATGCTGGTTTTCTCACAGCGTGCGCCAAATATTCTGTAGCAGATATGGATGAAAGCCATGAGAACAGGAGGAGGATTGGGATAAACGGGCTGGCACAGTAGTGCTGGCGTGGTCTGTGTGATGCTCTTGGCCCAGCCTTCAGTATGCAAACGGTCCTGTCTGCTCCCCATTGGTCACAGTTGGCCTTGGAGACAGGATCACTTTCACAATTGCAGCTGTTCTTCCACTCCCACACACACAGGCATTTCCACACAGACGCCCCCACAGCCTCATGCACAGGCAGGGAGGGAGGACTCAATGGACTATAATGCCTTGTTGAATTGAAAAATAAATAAATAAAAACGCCCTGTTGTTTTTCTGTCTGTGCACCTTGTTTGTTTGTTACTCATGGGCCGCATCCCTGTCCTCCGCAGCCTTCCTCTCGCTGTATGACGTCCATCCTGGGGAAAAGTAACCTGCAGTTTGCCGGCATGACAATCAGCCTCACCATCTCGACCAGCAGCCTCAACCTGCTGGCCGCAGACTGCAAACAGGTTGGACTAAAAAGCAGCTCAATCTCCAAGCTTCTTACGTGTGTATTTTCTCCCCCTCAAAACTCTGTCGCTGCTCGGTGGATTTGTCCCTGACCGCCAGAGATTTGACTGTGAGTCAGAGATGCATCTGATTGTTAAAGCTCTGTTGTAGCCAGAGGTATGTTTGGTATCCAGAGTGCACTTAGCCTGTGCAGTTTACTGAAGCAGAGTAAACCTGAGGATCCCTCTGCTTGAGGGATTTCATGTGGATTTAAGGATTATACAGACTTGCTTTTTGAAGATCAGCTTCAAATGGAAATTTTCATAAAATTGTCAATATTTTTATTTCTAGCATCCTAATCTTATGTTATCTTAAACATTTGATCTTATTTTTTCTTTCAAAGCGTGTTCCAGTATGTAAACTGGATAGTAATTATTCATTATGTCTACTAACCTGATTCACCTGCCCAAAGTTAGTTTTAGTTTTATGGGTGATGTGCCATTGTTAGCATATCCCATTATCCTGACGGCCCTATAGTCCATCGGCCCATTATCTCCAAAACAAAAGCCTGTTGCTCTCCCTGAAATGTTTTGCCCTTAGTATTCAGTCATGGAAAACTATTAGATTAGTTCTAGATTAGAACACCCTTCATTTCTTCAATTTCTTGTTCATTTTCCATGGTTTTGGTTTTGTTGATAATGAAATTGGTTTTTATCAAGAAAACCATGGAAGATGTCTAGATATCAGCTTTTAAATTAAATTAAACTCTTATGAGCTATTTTGTTGTCATCGTTATATTTGTCCAAACAAATGTACCTTTAGTTGTAGCAGGCATTAAAATGAACTAAAAATTGAAGAAAACAAAGGTGATCTTATCATTTTTTCCATGACTGTATTTGTGTATTTGGGTGTACAAATGATCATTATAACTCAAATCATGAGCTTTCCCTAACCCCAACCAATTGGTTTTGGTGCCTAACTATTTCAAAACCACAGCATTGTCACATCATAACAAATTATTATTTATTTAAGAAGTAGCCACAATACACTAAAATATAAAGTGGAAAAGATGACGGATAGCCTAATCAAAACAGCCAACCATGAATAATGACAGGTCGTCATTAAGTATCAGATAGGATTATTTTTATTTGCCTCATTGACAAAATATACTTTTTCTATATAAAAAGTATATATATATATATATATATATATATATATAAAGAGTTCTCCTGCTTAATGTTTCACTCATTTAACAAAACCAGCAGGTATAAAAATGCTCAAACTGCGTCATTAAGACATATGAGCATCAGAGCGTCATGTGTAAACTTTACACAGAGCTAAATTTAATACCGAAATATGTTAAATCGTGTTGGCCAGTAAGCCCAGCTCAGATAAATTTAACAGTATGTTCACTGAGGTTTTCCTCTGACAGCAGGGAGACTTTATCTGCCTCGTTGTCAGTCTTGTATAATATAAATTAACTTAACAGACTTTCACTCTGTTCTTCTTATAAATATATCATGTTTACACAGCAGAACTCTAAATGAATTAAATCACGTTATAAAAATTGCATGGACAAGCTGACTGGCAGTGTTTCGGGATGTCTAACAGTAACATTACACATCTTATTTTAGTTTATTTCCATTAGTTCACAAAAGAGCTGTTAAAGTGAAATATCGGGCGAAATCAGAAGTCTTTCTTTAATAGTCTTATCAAGGATTTATGATTTAGGAGGACCATCTGTGTATCAGGTAAGTAAGATCTCTTAAATTGAGCAAAATGTTAACAGAGTCAGGAAAGTATTAAGGCGGCAGTCACTGGACTCCAACAACTCCTGTGAGTATTTTCAGACTCAGAGCAGTAGGTTATTGTTTTTGGGATAATGGGCAATCAGACAAATGGGCTTTTAGTCTAATGGGATTTTTTTAGTTATTATATAATATATTTAAAATAAAGTTGACATCAGGTAATGTGTTAATAACCCACAACCTAACTCAGTGTATTATTTTTGTGATTTAATTTTGTGTTTTGTGACCTTCTGGGGATGCTCAGATAAATCCAGAGCTTCTCCACTTTGTTTGCCTCATTTATTCTGGATGCAGCACAAATCACTCTTAACCATCATCTTCGCTCCTGCATCGCCACGGGGCAGGATGTGATCATCCGTCTATGATAATAATAGCTGCTGAACAATGTTTGAGGGGGAAGATGGTATACACAGCGGTGCAGTGCACACACATTAACACAAGAAAAAAAAAAACACACGGCGCGCACATACATTCATTCACAAATTAAGCCCGCGATGTAGACCACACATTGTGCACGAAGCATTAGCAAGTGTTGATGCCGTTATTGATCCAGCGTGGGCGGTTGTTGCAGACTGTTAAAAAGGTGTTCCATCCATTGTCCCACTTAGTTTTTATCTCTGCTGCAGCTCAATGGAGGGGAAAAAGCACTTTTCTCAGTTAACGATTCCACATTTGTCTCTCCATCCACATGCTTTCATCTCACTTCCCACATACTCCATGTCACCCACGTGCTCTCCTTCTGTCTCTCTCTCGTCCCTCTTTCTCTCTCTCTCTCTCTCTCTCTCTCTTTCTTTTTCTCCACAGATAATCGCCAATCATCACATGCAGTCCATCTCCTTCGCCTCTGGAGGAGACCCAGTGAGTCACTCTCTCTCACTCTCAGCTCAGATCTCACTCTGGCCTTTTTCCATCTTTCTTCAGCCTGCATATCCTTCCTTCCTGTCTTCTGTCATTGTCTATTCTAATGAATGCCACTCACTCCATTACTGCCTCGCTGGTTTGCAGTCTCTCCTCCTCCAAGCTTGATCTTGTTACTTCCTGTCATATCTCTTTCAGCTCAATGTATGTTTTTAACGTCTGCTATGACTCAAAGAGTGCAGCTTTTTGGCTTTATCTCTTCTTATTTTCAACCTTTCTGTCCTTCACTTTTCCCTCCTATCAGCTGTTCCCATTCCCCCTCCTCCCCTAACCTTCTTCCCCTGTCTCCCTCAGGATACGGCTGAGTACGTAGCATATGTGGCCAAAGACCCAGTCAACCAGAGAGGTGAGCAGAAAACTGCAAAAATAACACCTTCACTCAGGAAGCGTCTCTCAAAACAGACACTGTTATATTAAAGTGATGTAGAACTTGGTTTGAATAGAGCTCTGGCCCTGATCCTGCATTACATGAGTTGCAAATTCTCTCTTTATATTCAGTCTTATTGGACGGGTATTTTGAAAACTGCACTTTCAGCAAACACTGTAAAAGAATGCGAACAAGCCATTTTATTAAAATATAAATGAATCCTATTAAATAAATGATATGGCTCTATTCATTTTTAACTCTCCTTTGAATTTGACTCGCCGCCCACTGGAGCTGAGACATTACAGATCCAGTGTGCAGAGAAAAGGAAGAAACATTACGTTCAGCACTAAACAGGCATAACAAGTACCAGGCCTGCTTTTAATTGTTTGGCAGATTCTGCTTTATTCATCATTATGTGCTTAATATGTGAACATGTGGCTTGAGTTTCCATGTAATGACGGTGAATAGAGGAAAAATACACTATTCTCTGTCTCAAAAATAGGATAGGGACTCATCACAACGTTAAATATTAGTCATGTTCTCCATGCCAGTGCTTCACAACCCTTTTAGTCTGTCAGATTAATGTCCTCCTTATTCAATCCCCATTATATGTCTCACACATACAACATTCATTATATAAAAGTGGATATTGTTAACTTATCTATACAGTTAAACCGCCAATATTTAGCTTGATTTAGCACTATCTTCTCCTTGGAGCTGAATATTTCATCTGTTTATCCCCTGAACTGTCATCATTAAAATTATAACTTTTAGCTACTTATTTCAATTATTTATTCATTACTTTTAGCTCCATTAGCTTGCTGAGACGTTTTCATGTCCTCTTGGATAACGCAGCATGCAGCGCTCAGGTGATTAGAGCTGATGGTGATACTTGAATTAATAATATTTATAAAATCATAATTCCTAGTTGAGCTGTTACACAATCAAAGTACTCTCTGGCAACACCATAAATAAAGACTAAGATTGAGATTTCCTCTATTGGTCCCACAACGTAGACTCAAGAATTACAGCAGCAAAGTGGATAGTAAAAAAACAGTAAATAGTAAACAGCAGTATAAACTAGAAATATATGAGGTATTAGCAAATAAACAAGTGAAAATATAAAGTATTAACAATTTACACTATAAACAAGTAGAAGTATAAAAAGTATTAACTATTAAAACAAAACAAAAAACAAATGTATGAATATTTTGTACAATGTAGACAGTCAGCAGTTGGATATCATGGACCATATAATATTGCACATATAAATTAAATTATAGAAATATTGTACGTGAATCAGTGCAATATGCAATTTTACAATTTAAGGGGAACCGAGTGGGTAAAATGAATGGAAGGCTCTCTGTATTAGTGTTGCTGAAAATGCACAATAGCAAACTTTGATATACAGTCATGTAAAAAATTATTAGACCACCCTTGTTTTCTTCAATGTATTGTTAATTTTAATGCCTGGTACAACTAAAGGTACATTTGTTTGGACAACTATAGTGATAACAACAAAAATAGTTTATAAGAGTTTAATTTAAGAGCTGATATCTACCCATTTCCCATGGTTTTCTTGATAATGATTTTGATGAAAACCATGCTTTTAAATTAAACTCTTATGAGCTTTTTTTGTTGTTATCATTATATTTGCCCAAACAAATGTACCTTTAGTTGTACCAGGCATTAAAATGAACAAGAAATTGAAGAAAACAAGGGTGGTCTAATCATTTTTTACATGACTGTATATCATAGTTTGCTATTGTGTTTGCATGTGCATTTTCAGCAACACTAATACAGAGAGCCTTCCATTCACTTTACCCACTCGGTTCCCCTTAATTTGTAAAATTGCATATTGCACTGATTCACGTACAATATTTCTATAATTTAATTTATATGTGCAATATTATATGGTCCATGATATCCAACTGCTGACTGTCTACATTGTTTAAAACATTCATAAGTTTTTTTTTTTTTTTTTAATTGTTAATACTTTTTATACTTCTACTTGTTTATAATGTAAATTGTTAATACTTTATATTTTCACTTGTTTATTTGCTAATACCTCGTATATTTCTAGTTTATACTGCTGTTTACTATTAAAGTGGATGTTGCTTCAGCTTCCTTATTTATCATTTGTGCCTCCTTACTTTCAGCGTGTCATATCCTGGAGTGTTCAGAGGGTTTAGCCCAGGAAGTCATCAGCACCATCGGGCAGGCGTTTGAACTGCGTTTCAAACAGTACCTAAAGAACCCCCCCAAACTGGTCACACCTCATGACAGGTAAATGCAGAAAATGTCACTCACAAGCCCGAAACACGAGCTTGTGTTTGTAATTCGTCACCCATATAATCTGTTTCCACGTCTGCTGCCATATCACGCCTCTTCCCTTTTAGAATGGCTCCGTTTGACGGCTCTGCATGGGAGGAAGAAGATGATGAGGCTGCTCCACCTCCCGACGTCCCTTACTATAATAATTTCCCTGGAAAACAGCCTCCCCCTGGTGGACTGATTGACATGAGGACCCGCCCAGGTGCCACGCTGGTGAGACGAGTGCACATAAACACAAAGGGGGGCTGAGATACTCATTCGCATGCTTCAACACATCCAAACACGACTCGTACTGCAAGCTAAGAGATGATACACTTGTAAGGCATTTAATAACTGCACAGTATGCGTCAAAATTGCCTCATTCTGAGCTGAGAAAATTGAAAAGCAGTAGTAGCAGTTGCTCGGTTTGTGATAAACAAGTCATCATTAACCTTTTGTAACCCTTAAATAGAGATCTATTTGTATATGTACACAAGAGTATACCCACATGTGGCTGTGACTCATTATTTGTTTATGTATCTCTGTGTTTACAGCCTTATGGACAGCCAGGCCAGAATGACATTCACAAGCAGCCTCTGCCGCCTCTACCAGGTGAGTCTCTGCCTGCCTGTCATTCACACAATCAGGACAGAATTCACTCACACTTCTTCTCCACTCTTGTGTCTTTGTTGTTGTTGTTGTTTTTTCATCTTGTCCTGGCTGTTTAAAATGCCTTTTATCAATGTTCACAGCTGATCTGGAAATGTTAAGATGAGCCAAGGTCATAGTTGTCTTTTTCTGTCCTTTTTTCTTCCCATAGTGGGTGCCAAAGAAGGGGGACGGGAGCTGTTTGATGATCCTTCATACGTCAATGTGGATAAACCCCGCCCCCCAGTTGCAGCTAATGGAAATGCTCACAGAGATGCTTTTGACATGAGTAAGTGTCTCACCCAGTCTATCCATGTTGTTTTGGGAATATCATCATACCAAATAGTCAATTTCAGACTAAATTATCTGCTGATGTAGTGCTTGAAACGAAATAACTGGAAATCATAACATGATTTCTCGTAAATGACGTGAAATTTGTGGTTTGGAATCAAAATTTACCAGACTTGCTGGTAACAGAAATGTGCAATTATTGTGCCGTGTGGAAGGGAACAAGGGTTAATTATTGACTGAGGAGAAGAGCAGAGTGGTGTGTACTGTACATTCCATATGACGGGCTAATTGAAGAGTGGAGCTGGCCACAGAAGGCAGCCTCGGAGGAAGATAAGGGAATTAGAGTGCCTTTGTCCATTACAGGGGCATTTTATGTAACATGATTGGTTGACTGCTTAAAGCTTTTCACATTAAAGACACGGCCCACTATCAGCATATAACATGCAGCTGTCAAATAATGTGGTGCACTTGGACAGGGGCCAGTCTTTTTAGTTCTTTTTTTTAAATATATATATTGCATTGAAGGAAGATGCAAACCATATAATATACAATAAGGGCAATATTAGCATCTTATTGAAAATTTGCCATCTCTGTTGGTAAACTTATAGTGAACTCTCTCCAGATGAAACACATGTTACGACAAAGTGCCATGCGTATACATTTTCACATAACTTTATATGCATTTTCACATAACTTTATGAACTTTTATGTGACCACAATCCGCCCTTTCATCCTGTAAGAAACAGGTCACAGCTGATTCTTGTTTCTGGTCAAGATGCCTTTGCTATCTCAAGTCCAATAATAATTGTATGCTCACATCTCCTCAAGGTCGCAAGACTGTGCCTCCTTCCCAACACACACACATGTATTGTAACTCTACAAAAACTGTTAGCTCCCTTTGTCTGCAGATTCACTCTGTGCAGACTTTTTTGACTGTACCTTGTGCTCTCCTAATTGCAATTGGAACTAGGACCCTCGCAGTACACGCGTGTCGGGGCATGCTGCCGTCAGGGTTTGTGCGTTACAGGGACCAGTCTATACCACCCCTATGAATTTCATTGCCTTAAGTCTTATGGTCTGGGCAGAGTGGCACTCATTAAATGAAACTGCCGCCAGAGCGCCACCTAGGGGCCGATCAATAAAATCTTCAAGGGTTATCCTCAGGAGGGCATTGACAATAAGTATACCAAGTTTGGTGTTAATCCAACGAACCGATGTGGAGATATAAAATACTTAAATTTAAAGAGCGCCACCTAGTGGTCATCGCCCGAAATTTTGCAGCGAGCCTCAGGAGCTCATGGGGAACTAGTAACCTGAGTTTCATGTCATTCAGACACACCAATGTGGAGATATGCAACACTTTTTGCTTTGTGTTGATAATAGCACCACCTGCAGGAAGTTGTTATTTAATAACTTGAATATTCTTTGGGTTATCAAAATTCTTTTAATAACTTTTTGTCATGAGGGTCCATAGATGCTGTGTGCAAAGTTTGGTGGAAAACGATGAAATTGCCTAGGAGGAGTTCGAAAAAGTAGGTTTGCGACATTTCGCGAATTTGCGGAAAAAAAACGGTAGGCGAAAATGGGAGTGGCCTATATCACGAGATTCACCACAACTCAGTGAACGGAAATTCAGGATGACAATAGATTATATAATTTTTCACCAGGTGTGACTTATATTTAAAGTTTCATGAGTTTTGGGGTATGTTCAGGCAGTGAAAAATGTGAAATGCAAAGAAGAAAAAAGAAAAAAAAAAAAAATAATAAAAAGAAAAATAAATAATCATTCAAAATACAATAGAGACCTCGCAGGTCGTTGCCTGCTCGGGCCCTAATAAACCTTTTTTGCTTATACTCAAACGACTCAGTGATCTTTCCTCCTTATAACGATTTTTGCCACTACACACACTCCCCAGATCTCTACTTTTTTTCAACAGAGAGATACAATAATATAAATGTATTCGTGTTTATTTTTTCCAGAGCCTTTTGACGATGCCCTGGGAGTCTCCGGGACAGCAGCGCCCCCTCTGGTGCAGCAGTTGCAGTGCGAAGCCTGGTTCCACGGGAGCTTAAGTCGCAGGGAAGCAGAGAGGCTGCTGACCCGGGACGGAGACTTCCTGGTGCGAGAGTCTGGGACCACGCCTGGACAGTACGTCCTCACGGGACAGCAGGGGGGGCAGCCCAAACACCTGCTACTAGTCGACCCAGAAGGAGTGGTGAGTCGGGGGAGGAGGAGATGATAAGGGCAACAGAGATTACAAAGGGGAGGGAGCAAGATGAATGGGCAGGGGCCATTTTGCAAGAGGGGTTTTCCTATCATGTGGTTGTTGGGGTCAGGGTTCGTACAAAGTCTTGAAAGTTTTGCAAATGCTTAGTTTTAAAAGTTAAGATTTCATGGTTTGGAAAATGCTTAAATTTGTGAAAAACACTCCCACTCATTTAAACTAACCATCTTTTAATATTTGAAATGAAAGATGATTATATCCTGTGTTTACTGTTCATTCATAGCTAAATATTTACTCTTACAAAGAGTACCACTAACAAAGTTAATATGAACAACAAAATGTCAATGTGCATTGATTTTTGTAGGTATAAATTTATTCAATTTATGTCTGGTAATAAAGGCTTTGACAGTCTGATATTTTTTGGTTTAAGTACCTTGAAAGTGCTTCAAAAGTGCTTGAATTGAACTCTTATAAGCTGTATGAACCCTATGTGGTGTGTATTAGGGCTTCAACTAAAGATTAATGTAGTATTACTTTCAAATGACTTGTCATTTAATTTGTGAATAAACTGTTTGGGCTATAAAATGTCAGAAAATAGTGAAAGGAGATGTCTAAGGAGATGTCTTTAAATGTCTTCTTTTGTCAGTCCTAAACCCCAAATATTCAGTTTAATAGGATGTTAAAGAGAGAAAAGCAGGAAATGTAATGAGTGGGTATGAATTTAAAATGACCTTCAATACTTTTCTTTTGTCTTTCAGGTCCGTACAAAAGATCATCGGTTTGAAAGTGTGAGTCACCTGATCAGTTACCACATGGACAACAGACTCCCCATCGTCTCGGCTGGTAGCGAAGTGTGTCTGCAACAGCCAGTAGAGCACAGGGCCTGACCTTACACACACCAATGAAATACTCCACCAAATACACACACACTCCACCATGAGACAAACACACCTTCATATGCTATAATACACACAGCAACACTACACTTCACACACATACATATACAAAAATACATATGCACACACCATTGCAAAGAAAGCCAAAAAAAGAAGAAAAAAAATCACCAGTTTCTCTGTAAAGTCACTTGCTGCTGTTGCCACATATTTCTGTCCTTTCTGAAAGCCAAACTGTGACCTGCAGTCTTCGACCCCCAACAACTATCAGGCGCATCCCTCCACATCGGTGAAGCACTGCTGCAATTTTTAAACAGCCTACTGTGAACCAGGGAGGAGCCCCTTGCTAATTTCAGAACGGGGCAGAAAACAAATGCAATTTTTTTTTTTTTTTTTAAAGAAAAAAAAATCTAAATGAATAACGAAAAACAAGAAAACAGAACACTTTACTAACATGGAATCCTGTACAAAAAATAGTGGAACTGAGAAGCAAAGAAATGAGCATAAATGGGACATGGAGTGAGATTTTTCAGTGCTTTTGAGCATGTGTTGTGTCATTCAGGGAAAAAAAAAATTTCCCCCTCCTCAGACTGTTGCTGGAGCATGTTAAGCAAAACACGAACTGGATGGAAATGGTTCTTTGTTTCAGAGACTGAACCAGACATAAACTCTCCCTTTCCCTCGAGCACTTCAGAAGCGAACCTGACTTTGAAAAAAAAAATTCTGCCTGGTGAATATGCATTAACGAGTTTGCTTCCAATCTAATCAGGAGGGCCATCCTACCCCCAACCACTCTCCATTTAAAGACTTTTGAACTTTGACCCCTGGAGTGATACCTGGTGATGATGAAAGCCTGTATGCAAAACTGGGGGACTGCTATGCCAATGAACATGTTCTCTTTTCTTTTTTCTTTCCATCTGTTCTCTTGGAACTCATTACTTGTTGGAGATTCTGACTTGAGGAGAATCGAAACAGCTGTATCTCCTTAATCCCTCCATAAACACACACACGCATACGCACATACACACACACGCTCTGCACCACCTTTCATGCCAAAGAACATGAACTTGGTCGCTAACAGCAGAGAAAGCCATGACAACTATCAGCAGTTATCTGTCTCTCTTACAGCATTGGGAGCAAGGTTAGATTTAGAATGCATATTGAAATGGGCCTGCTTTAGGGGGGAGAACAATCAAGGTGACTGTGCCTGAATACATCATCAAAAACTGGGATTTTTCAAGTAAAAGTGCGTTGATGTCACCCACAAACACAATAGCAAGTACCTTTCGGAAAGCAGCATTCTGACCTGTTGCTTTTTGTGACTCCTTAGTATGTTTTTGTACTGACAATCTGTGGGTTATATCTTTACAGAGGATTAAGACTGAAAGCAAAGGAAAGTAGTTAAATAAGACCCCTTTAAAACGTTGGCCAATGAGAAAGTAAGCAATGAATTTCCCTTTGCAAAAATAATGCAAAATATGTCATTGTAACTGGTTCTGTAATTTCGTGTATCGTCATGTTGCTTTATTTTTTAATCACTTT
Organism: Centropristis striata; assembly: GCF_030273125.1. Taxonomy (NCBI): domain Eukaryota; kingdom Metazoa; phylum Chordata; class Actinopteri; order Perciformes; family Serranidae; genus Centropristis; species Centropristis striata. The sequence continues at coordinate 12,804,065 of NC_081524.1, forward strand.
TGGGGGGGGGTGTCCTTTTTAAACAAAACACAACTGAAGAGGTCTGGGGGTGACTGAACATAAGGACATAAATGTTTTGGAGCATTGCTATTGTTAAGCCAAATGTTGCGCCTCAGTGTGCTGTTTCCACAAAGTTTTGAGGATCTGGAGGGGGGAGAAGTTCACGCTATTGTTTCTCCTTTCCTCTTCCTCCTCCCTCAGTTCATGGTGTTGTTTTTTTTATATATCTTTTTAATTGTGCCTTGTTTCTTCAATGCAGTCACGTCACTTCAATGCAGTCACCTTATGTACTTAATTCAAATGTAGTGGACTACAGGACAATACTACACAAGTCTCTCAGTTAAACAAAGACTCTGCAAAAATGACACTCCAATAAACACACACAAACAGATCCAGTGATGGCAATCTCCTCTGATGCACATTCTTGCATTCAGCGTATAGTCACAGATACTTGATGTCACCACTGGGAGGAGGAGGAGGAGGAGGAAGAGGAGGGGGTATTTCCTGACCATCTGTAAATAACATCGACTTCTGAGTGGTCATCTTAGTGTTGGATTATTGTTTCCATAGTTGTATCTTTAATGACGTATTGCAGGGGTGGGCAACCTTGACTAACTAAAGAGCCACTGTTGGCCAAAAAAAAGAGAATAAATCGTGGAATGGAGCCGCAAACCTTAAATTGAGCCTAACAAAACAGCCTAATAAGTCTAAATTAGCCTACCAACATTATTAATAGTCATATTGAGCATTTATTAATATGATTTTGAAAACTAGTCCATCTCGGGGAACTCAAAACTAAACTCAAAGTTGGCAAAACTTAAAGGTTAAGGGGCCAGGCCGGAGACTTTTGTAAGCTATGAAGCACATTGTAGTTGACTTAAATGTCAAAACTTTTTTAATATGCTGTAAAAAGGCTATACAATTTTACAATTGAAGAATACAAATAGTTTCTGGTCTACACCATTGATAAATGAAAATTTTAATGTCAAAATATATATATCATTTTTTTTGTCTCAGCCATGGGGAGCCCCTGCAGGTGGCCTAAAGAGCCACATGAGGCTCTGGAGCCACAGGTTGGCCACCCCTGACATATTGGATAAGTAACAGACACCACAGCACGAAGGTAGCTTTTCTTAAAGCCAATTGAACTTGTCAAAGAGATCGAGGCCAAACTCTTGAAATATGAGAAGGGATCTTTCAACTTAAACCTTACTGTCAACTAGTCCTCAGACCCCCAAGTGGGCTCACTTGTAATCTACCATGCACACATACCAGAGCAACAGTTGGGTCAGTCAGACACACTGTGTCTGTTCAGGTGTTTGTAGGTCAGAGATAGGAAAACCAGAGCTTTAAGATCTGCCATTTATTTCTGTGTGTGTGTGTGCTGACCCACCTGACCCTCTGCATCATTAGTGAACCAGTCCCGTGTTATCATTCATCACAGATGCCTTTTGTTGCATGAAAATCCTTTAAAAAAAATTGTTGTTTGTCGTTGGTGGTGGTGATTGTGTTGATGATGCTGTTGTACTTTTTAATTTGTGAAAGCCAAAGGTTTCTTTCAGATAGCGTGCACAAATATTGATTTTTACTTTATATGTTTCTGTTTTAATACTTTTTTTGTTATTAGGGAAACATTTCTGTTTACACCTGTATCTGAAAAGATTGCATATATAAATACATATATCATTCATCTCTCTTCGTGAGTGTTGCTTTTGATATGACAAGTTAGTGTTTGTCACTTGTTTGTCCAGATCCCTTTCATTTTTCTATCAAAGTACACCAAAACGGGCAAATGAAACAACAAAGCACACACAGCCAGAAGGTATGATAGTCTGTCACATACTGTCCTGAACAAAGAGTTGGGGGGAGCATATTGGAGCTACTGGAACTCTCTTGTTTGTGAAACAGATGAGGCTCTAACAGTAGGGGGCTGATTCAGGGATTATTAGAGCCTAGGGAGAGCCTGTATGTGGGCTACTATACAACAGAGGGGAACAGAGCACGGCAGAGGTAAACAAGGCCTTTAATCAATCAGCAGATGTGTGAAAGCAGGGAACAGCCGAGAAAAAGCAGGATGTGAGTGGAGGCCGCCTGCAGTTGGTATGGGAGGTTATAAGTAGAGGAGCTAACTGTGCCAGGAATACGGAGCAGACCTCAGCTGTTGCACTGGCCCAGTCTGATCCAATTTGTCAGACCTCACCTCTTATTTCTTCTCATCGATTGCCCTCGTTGTTGCCTCTGCCGTGTTTTCTTTCTCCGGAGCCATGCATCCCCAGCGTCCTCTTCCCCAGGCCATGCCCTCCTCTTCTCTGGGACAGCACCTGAGGGACATGGCCATGGGTCTGGGAAGAGGCAAGAACTTCCTTGGAGGAAACTTTGCCTACGGTGTTATCCAGTCCGTTAAGGAGTGCCTGTATTTCCTCCTGTGTTGCTGGTGCATCAAAGAGATCCTGGACTGACAGACTGAAAGAGAGTAGATCAAGTGGTCAAACATTGATTTTCCCCTTTTCTCCGTTGGCTCCTATAGTGTAATTTCAACCAGCTTTTATTTCATCGGGATTGGAGTGTTTGATCAGCGGTGCTGGCAAAGCATTGGCAAGTATGATTCTTGTCTCATATGACAACAAACTACCACAAGAGCACTTAGCAAACTCTTTTTAATGTATATAATGCAATTCTTTTCCCTTTAAAATTAGATTCTCAATTTTAGAAAGCTGTCATTTCAATGAGAAATAGGTATACTTAATCATAAACGTATCGAATGTGTTAAAACATTTTTATCACTGTCTTTCAGTGTCTGTATGATGCTCTTCTTGGGATCCAGGAAACACACTTGAACATTTTCAGGAGCTACTTATATCCACTGAGAGACTGGGTCAGAGTTCCCTGAGTGCAGCCCTGCTGATCTGAGATTTTGAGGACTGGCAGCCCTGATGTTCACTGTACAACACAAACTGGCGTGCAATGAATAAAAGCACTAATGGCTAGAAAAAAGATTACCTTTATGTCTGCATGTTTGTTCATTTTGATTTGGTTAATCTTATAGCCTAGTTAATATATAGGCTACTGGACAGCTATAAAAATAAAGAGGTAGAAAAATAAGTTGGTTTAAGTGACAAACTGAGCTTTTATGTGACTTTACTGAGACTGAAAAGCTTGAAAGACAAACGTATAATCATTTATTTGTTAAGTAATGTTTTGTCTTTATAGGTTCAATGTATGACTTTTGTAATGAACAAAACAGGTTGAATTTAACAAGCTGTCTTCTATGGGAAAGGAGTATACTGTCACCATATATGCCAACCCGGAATCAACACAAACCTGTGGACTAGCAGCTTTAAACACCGAGGACTGGTGGTGTTATCGCATGTAACATGTATGTTTTACATACTCGCCATCACCTGCGTGTGTCAATCAATTTGGAACCATTCCCAGTGAAGAACAGTGACGCCGCTTTGCCATTGGTCGACCTAGATGATGAGGGGCGGGACCAGGGCAAACGCCATCTGTGATTGGATGAGAGGCGCGTTGATCATGCAAGTTCAGAAGGCACTTTCTAAGTTCGCAAGTTGGATGGGGAGACTCTCAAGTGTGTGCTGTATCTGTGACAGGCTGTGGAGGCTGAAGTTAAGCGACAAACCACGGTAAGAATAACCTGAATTTGGATGCAACTTACAAGTGTTTCTTATCAGAAAGTGACAACGTCTGTTGAGTCGTTGTTTGTTCTTCCATTGCGTCGCTAACGTCGTTTCACTCACTTTTTCCTGGTTTCTCGATTGATTTGTGACTGTTGAAAGTTTTGTTTTTTAACGGCTAACTTTAACAATTTGAATGGCTTTTGAGCCCTTTATTGTTTTGCCTTACTTACACTGGGCCGCAACTCGTCAAAAAATTGATATTTCTAAATTTAACTCCGTGTTATTCTTATCAGTTCATCGCCATATGACATTTCCTGTCTTCACTCTTTCACTCAAAGCAATCTGAATAACTAGGTTACACAATCATTTGATGCACTACCTGTTTTGTTGTTAATGCTGTGTGTGAACATGTCGGTTATGGTGCGTTTGCTGACACTAACATTGCTGCCCTAATGGCCTGTCCTGTAGTTTATTCTCTTGACCTTTTTTGGTAATTTTTTCCCTGCCGAGACCAAGATAATAAGATTAGGCCTCGAGCTGTATTCATACATTTGGCTGTGTTGTGCTCAAGAAAAAAATAAAAGCGTGGCCACTATTCCCTAATGCAAAGTGACACACAAACTAAACTGAAGGCATATTATTGTATGCTTGAATTTGTATTAAACTGAGATCAGGCAACACAGCCTCCCAGTGCTAGAGCTTTGCAGGTTAAATTAGATATCAATCCTAAAGATCACAGAGTATGAGCACACTACATGGCAGTGATTTTCTTCTCTCAGTTGAAAGCCATTGGCTTTCTGGTGCAGTTAAAATAATCCTTTTAACACTGTCCTTAGAATACATTTCTGTCTCTGTTGTGTTCCCCATGGCCATCTTCTGCATGCTCCCTCTTCTGTCTCTATTCAATCTCATGGTGGCTATATTTAGCCAGTATCTATTTAAGCCATTCCACTATATGCCCCACAATGCTCCTAGGGCCCTAGGCTAGATTCAGTAGACTCCTCTTGGGAGGCACTCGATTAGGAGACCTAAATTGCAGAGCTGGAAGAGAATTGAATTTGGGGAGTGAAGTGTGTCATTACCCAGACAATGTGGTGTTAATGCAAGTGGTTAGCTCTTTCTGCATTCACTGAAGAAAGCCAGACTATGCATGATAAATATGCATTTCTGTTATGTCTGTCCTTCTCTGCTGTTTGAGAGGAAAAGCTTTTTGCAGCTGTAATACCTGACACTTGTATCTGACCATGAGGTGAAATTGAAATGTCAGTCTGAGTTTCCGCTTGAGTGCTTTTGGTCTAGAAGGAGTTTTGTTGGTCAGACACATAGACGTAGATTCAGAAAAACAGTTGCACCATATGTTTATCTTTCTGTACAATTTGTCAATCTTGAGCTATTTACGCATAGGGATCTGTATATTCATTATAAAGCTGAATATTTAGTGGTTTGTAGACATCTATTAGCAGACCAGCAGCTTTGAATTGGACAGCCCATTCTGCTGTCTGTAGCTCTAGAATAGTGTCGGCCTTAGTTACCCATGTCCAGTGCCAAAACATTTCCCAGCTAGTCAAAAGCCAGGAAGACCAAAAGGCCCACCACACACACAAACTACTAATGAAGAACTGAATGCTTCCAGGGAACTGGACTTCCTGCACACATACACACATGTACTCACTCACACACACACACACACACACAGGACAGTGTGTTACAGTAGCTCCTTTATTGGCATAATGGGTGAGGCTGAATAGCTCAGGCATGTATTCAAATCCGGCACATGGGTAAACAAAAGATGTAAATTTCTTAAAGCTGCAGAGCTCACACTGTCACCCTAATTGTAGGCTAGTGGCAGGCCGCTGAACAACACACCTGCTCACTTAGAGTTGTAAGCTGTCGCTCCACTAGCAAGTGTGTTTACCTATTTGAAAACCTGTTTAAAAAAATCACAGTATTTAAATTATCTTATTAAATGACTTGTCAGTGAACCGCTATTAATCATGTAATCTGTTCTGTTTGTTCTTGTGTTGCAGGAGACAGGCAAAGCCTCTAGGGGGCCATGTCTGGTGGCAGTACTAACAACAACTGGACCATCCTCACTTCTGAGGTATCACCCCGTCACAGAGTAAAGAAGGCCTGTGCATGTCCTCATTGAAAATAATTTAACTCTTCTGTACTCCTAAAAAAAAAAAAAGCCATCCATCCTCCTCAGGGATCAAAAAGGACCCCATGACATTAGACTGGTTTGAGGACATGTAGAAAAAAGTATTACCAACTTTTTTCCCCACCTTTTAAGGCAACTTATGACCAAAAAATGTATATATAATTTTCATATTTTTTTCATTATTATTGGTCAATTTTAGTCAAATTTACAAAATTAGGCCTGATTTCAAGAGAAAAAAGTAATAAAACCTGAATATTTTTTTGATAGTTATAGTGAAATAATAATTTCTTGATGGGAATGCTCAGAGTAGGTTATGTCAACTTTTAGTGAAACTTATATTTTGAAAAGCATTGTTCATTTTTGGATGTCAGCAAAAAAAAAGTAAGACATGTGTTTGTGTGCCTGTGTTTGTGAGTGTGTGCATGTGTCTATATGCATAATGGACAATATGTGCAAATACACACACACACACACACACACACACACACACACACACACACACACACCCCGAGTCATATACACAAACACACACACACTCAGACAAACACACACTCACAGGTACCTATCTTCTCACAGGGACGCACAAACACACACTCACAAGCTTACATGCATGCATACAGTCAAACTTGAAAATGAGGCCTTAATTTTGTATATTTGACTACAACCAATAATGATGAAAAAAAATATAAAAAATTATATATATTTTTTCTACATGTCCTAAAACCAGTATAATGTCATGGGGTCCTTTTTGACCCCTGAGGAGAATGGGTGCTATAAAAATGTATAAAAAATGTATGAAGAAAGTTGAAATTTAAATTATCTATAAAGGATGCAGAGGGGCACATATGCTGAACATTCAAGCAATTCTATGAAAGTTAACCTATATTAATCGTATGTGGAATATGATTTGGGGTCAAAAAGGACCCCAAGAGTACAGGAGGGTTAAAAAAACTTCTTGTCCCAAATGATTTAATTTTGGGTCACCTTGATATGAAGTAGGTTTCTTTCAGAAGCCTGTCTTTCTTTCTTTTCTTTTTTTATGATTATGATTTAATTTTTTGTTAAAAAGATCCCCATTAGCTGTCACCAAAAGTGGGACGAACTAGTCTTCCTGGGGTCCACAAGACAAAACAAAAATCACTTAACAAATAAACATTGTAGACATTATTATATACGTCATCAGAAATCATTCTGAATAAGTTATTACATTCACATCTATTACATTAATTCTCACTTTCATACAGTAAATATGTTAATTCACTACTCACAAATTTAAATAGTGCATTCTCAAGTAATAATTAAAAGATACTTTACTATTCAGGTCACGTACATTCAGTGGGCAATTATTCCAATAACTGATAGCACGATAAATAACTGTTCTCTTTAAGGCATTTGATTTTGGACATGGTAACATCATCTGACCACCATTAGCTGACCTTGTCACATAAGAATGAACCTGATCACATCTGACAATTTGGTTATATAAGAAAACAGGTTGAAAAGAATAGACAGTGTTTCTAAAAAAAAATTGTTTTTAATTAAAAAAAAATTGTGTGAGAAACAGGATGCTGACTGCAGTTCATTGAACAGCCACTGGTGTCATTAACATCAAAACTTTAAAGAAAATCTACATTGTATCTTTATGTATCATTTAGAATGACAAACTGGCTTAAGAGACACTGACTGGGGGGATAGTAACACACACACACACCGGCACTGCCATTATGCTCAGTCCTGATAGTTCCTGCAATAAGATAAAAATGCTAAATAATGTCTGCGCAATTGTGTCCTTTGACTGTCTGTGTTTTGTCTCTTTTTCTTAGGAGACTGTCGCTGAAACCCTAAAGCCTTTGGCACCAGGGACAGAGCACCATGAAGAAAGCCCAACATCTGCAGCAGGTGTTTGTCACAAATTATTTAAAGATTGTGAGATTCTCTGTGGTACATGAAAAACATATATCTAACACACAAACCTATTAGAATTCCTAGGTTTTAATTTGTTCTTACTTGCTTTTGCCCATTTGCCTTCCTAGATAATAAATCAAATGAAGGGTATTAAAAAAAACACAACACACCGCAGAACCTCAGCTCATCAGTTTCTTGAACACACACTAAAACAGGTGTCTGAAGTTGTTAAACTATCGCTCTAAAAGTTTTCCTTGTTGCCTCCTGTGTCTGTGTTTGATGACCCAGGTTCTGGGGAGAACCAGCCTGCAAACAGTGCAGAGTCTGCAGAGGGGCTCCCCGTGGAGGACCACCTGGTAAAACCCCAACACATATAATTTTCTATACGATTTGTTACACGCTAGTGAAGCAGTGGACTAACAGTGTAATGCCTTAAGGAATTTTAATGACCTGATTCTTTTACCCAGGTATCAGAAGAAAAAACAGCAGAGCTGAGTGAAGAGCCAAGCACAGAGCATCACACCTCCGAGCCCGCCGCCATCACTGATGCCCCTGTTCCCACCTCTCTGGAAGTCTCCGGCAGTGATGCACTCAGCCAGTCAGAGGGCCTACCCGAGGGCCTGCCACAGTCCAGTCCTGACCCCGATTCATTTTCTGACTCTTACTCCCACATAACCCCCTCCCCTGATGAGCCGTCAGCTTCACTGCTGAGCACAGAGACTTTGGGAGGGGGGGAGTTTACCCAGGAAGAAGAGAGCCTCACACAGGAAGGAGCACTGCAGCAACTGAATGGGGAGGAGCTGCAACATGAAGGGGAGCAGTCAGACCTGTTTCCAAGAACAGCCGACTTAGGTAAACAGGCAGGTATGAAAAACAAGTCTTGTCATTATTACATTAATATTTTAATAACCTCAGCATCTTCTTTATTATTTATTTATTTATTTATTTTATTTATTGTTGTTTGCACTTAAAAAACATCTCAACATCGTTAAGAAATAACAGTACAAGAAACAGTAAAAGAAAATACAGGAAAGATCAAAAAGCCCAAAGGGCTTATATACTCGACCCTCCCTCTTAAACCTATAAATAACTATACTTTACTTAAATTACATAACTAGATGTAAATAAAAAAAATACAAACAAAATTTAAACAAAACAAATACAAAGGTGTAGAACATCTATAGCAGGGGTCTCAAACTCAAATTACCTGGGGGCCGCTGGAGGCGGTATCAAAATTACCAAAAAAAAGACACTAAATTACTTAAAAAAGACACTAAATGACCAAAAAAAGACACAAATATTACAAAAAAGACATAGAATTACCAAAAAAGACACAAAATTATTTAAAAAAGAAACAAAATGACCAAAAAAAACCACAGAATTACCAAAATATACACAAAATTATTTAAAAAAGACACAAAATGACCGAAATAAGACACAAAATGACCCCCAAAATACACAAAATGACAGAAAAAGACACAAAATTATTATAAAAAACGACAATTATTTAAAAAAGACACAAAATTACTATAAAAAACACAATTATTTAAAAAAGACACAAAATTACCAAAAATAGACACAGAATTACCAAAAAAAGACACAAAATTATTAAAAAAGACACTAAATTATTTTTAAAAAGACAAAAAAATATTTGAAAAATACACAAAATTACCCAAAAAAATACACAAAATTTCCAAAATAAGTAATTAAAGGGACCTTCCACACACAACACGGTAAAGTGCCATTGATATAAAACTTTCATATCAAGGTGAGGGCCACAAAATATTGTCACGGGGGTTGCATTTGGCCGCAAGTTTGAGACCCCTGATCTATAGAGATTTTTTGAGCTTGGTCTTAAAAGTATTTAAAGAGGAACATGATTCTGTTAGATGTTTTATGTCATTCCACAGCACCGCACCTTGATAAACAAATGATGTTTATGTGTATGTCATCACCTGGTATGCCTGTATCCTTACCTTTTTTATGTTTGGAGACTAAGCCGTATGTTCCGTTTGTGTTTGAAGTATACTTGGTGGATCAGCTGGTTATGGGATTGTTCAGTATCTGGGCCAGGAGGTTGTCTGGAGAGGCCGTGGTTGGTACGGGGCAGGGAGCACGATGTGACAGAAACTTTTAGTTGCATGACACCCTGCAGAAGTAAATTGGCTTCAGAGGGACTGGGACCTCTAAAAGTTTTTTGCAGTGTGGTGTTTTTGGTCTGCAGTTCTTTTTCTCGCTACAGCATTAAAAAAAATGAGTCTTGTTTTGCTCTGTTGTGCATTTCTTTCATCCACTTTTTCTTTACCAACTGCAGTTCAGTGAGTTCTTCGCAGTCCCCTTTTGCTCTTTTAAAATAAATTGTGATGCAAATAGTTTGGAAACAGAAGTTCCCAAATTGAAGCATTCGAATCACTTTCCACACCATTTAGTCAGGATTTAAGCCTTATTTATGGAGTTTAAAGGAAAATAATCGCAATGGAGCAAATTAACCAGCGTGTCATGCACAGATGAGCCAGTAAAGAAGCAAGTCTTCTCTCCCTTGAGGAGTATACTGCAGCATCAGACCGTTTACAGCTGCTATGCTATCTAACATGAACTTTGTCATTGCAAGAGCAAATTTGTGCCCAATAATGTGCAAAAGCTTTCAAATAATGCATATGGTGGAAAAGAACATTGTCTAATGGATACTCACACATTACATAATCAGCTATTGTGAACAGTTATGCCTTGGGGGTACCCATAGAATAGATTAATTCTGTTAATTGCCAAGCCACAGTCAAAATGTGCTTTAACGACAGCTTTTTTACTCTTTCTTTTCATTGCTGCAGACTCCCCTGTGGATACAGAGGTGGGTGAGGAGAGGGCTGAGAAGACAGGAGACGAGGCCGAGCCAGAGGTTAGGAGAAGGAGGTCTCTCTTAGCAACTCTGGAGCGGGTCGGAAGGATGGAGGAGGAGGAAGAGGGAGGAGAGGAAGAGTTCCAGCTGCCACAGCGGGAGGAAGACAGCGGGTTCTCTTTGAACAAGTGCATCCTGGGTGCTGTCATTCTGTTAGGCCTTGGCACCATCTTTTACTCAGGTAGGAATCCCCACATGACATGTTAGGAAGGTATACATCCATTTTGTTTTCCTTGTTACTGAGTTAATGAATTTTAAAGTGAAGAAAATGATGAGTTAGTAGCAGTAAACAAGACAAAAGGTGCTCTGAGACTGAGCTGTATTATACCTGCAGGTGTCCTCATGAACCTGGATGAGGGTAGGTTATGTGTGTACGTGTGAAATCGTGCTTTCTTGCTGCATATGTTTGTGTTTGAATGTGCACGCAGAAAAAACTGTTTTGCATCTGACACTCTAAAAGCACTGCATGCAAAACACGTGTGAGCAGGAGGGGGATGATTCACGCACTTTTGCACAAGGCTTATTTGCTGTTATTGAATTAAAATACTATACTACATCATCAGAATGTAAAGGAATAATTTTGAGTTTGACCGCCATATATTTTCTGATGAAATGCCTGATGTAGCATGATCAGTGTAGAAACTTGGCATGTTTAGTTCAAAACATTTATTTTATTTTATTATTTTACAATTAATCTTTTAATTTTGCATTGGAGTCAGATTTTTTTTCACCATTCATTTATTTAGGAGGGTATCTGTAGTCTGTTAGGAATGCCCTCATCACAGTTACACAGTTAAACATTCAGACTGCAGTGATTGCACTGACAAGCTGTCCAGTACAATCAGTCTGATCTGCTGGCCACTAAGCAGCTCCACTGAAGCAGTTTGGGTTAAAGGCCTTGCTTAAGGGCCCCTCAGTAGTAATCACAGGGAGGGGCAAGTGTTGCCTAAAAAGTTATAGTTTTGCTGCTGTTTCCTGTGCAGGGCTGGACTGGGCCTGACTTTTGGCTCACACCGGCTGACCACAATCAATCACACACCACTTATCTTAGTGCTCCCCTGAATATGAACACGATAATTCTACTCCTCAAAGAATTGTCCCTAGCACTTATTGATGCACTAATTATTATTGCACTATACCTTGATTGTTTGTTTTTAGTCTTCCTGTAAGTCGCTTTGGATAAAAGCATCTGCAAAATGACTAAATGTAAATGTATACCAACTGTGCCACTCGCTAAAACTCTAAAGCTGTGTGAGGGAAACATAAATGCCTTCAAAAAGTGACAAAATTGTGTTTTCCACTGTAATAAAGGGGCTTACCACAAGTATAGGAAGCATCCAGCCAGTGTTAAAATAGTGGCATATTCTTTATTGTTTCTTAATTTAGCTTGCCTCCCTGATTGTAAACATGTAGTGAGTTATTGTATTGAGTCCAAATAATTTGTAAATGGCTATAAATATTTAAAATCACTTATTTCTGAGTGATCAGAACTCATTATAATCAAGAATCATAATCAAGCCTTCAACATAATTTGTTTATTTGTTAAGCCCATACACGTGTGTGGCGTATATGAATGCAGCACTTTCAGTGGACGTTTAAATGCCTCTGCACAATAGTGACGTCGCTGCCGCAGGTGTTTTCCAAGTAGCCCATCTGATGAGGATGTTTGCTGTCTGCAATCAATGCAGACATAATATGTTTTGTCACTATTTTGCTAATTTTTTTTGTGGCTTATACAGACAGATAGGCGTGTTTCTCTGACATCATGTTTGCAGTGTTTTCAGCAGAGGCTAGTGTATGTAAAATATAACCACATAGTGAATTGTAACTTAATCAAAACCATTTTTATTATGTTTTCATTCTGGCTGGACTTAATAACAATGATACATTGCATTTTTATAGCGCTTTTCTAAACACTCAAACAGCTGTTTGGCCTCGTCTGGTCTCTCTCTCTTATACACACACACACACACACACACACACACACACACACACATAAAACAAGCAGTTACGTCGGCCCACCAGTAAAGGTACATGGGCCCACCAGTAAAGTGCCTGGTCTGCCAGATGGCCAGCCTAGCCCTGCACCTGTGGGTTATCATAATTATTATTATTATCATTATTATTTGTATTGGGTAGCTGACCTTTTTTTCATTTGCTAAGCTTTTGCTTGTGTCCTTTGACAGTTTATTTATTCACATGAACATTAAGCTTTGCATAATGCATTTGCAGAGAGTGACTATGGTACAATGGAGCTGAAGGATGCAGAGGTACCTGGAAAACAGGTCAGTCTGACATCACTTTGTCACTTCTTTTATACCCTTCTATTCTGTCTGTGTTCTTTCCAACTGTTATTCATAATAAATGCCATTTGTGTACTGTGTTTACAGAACAATGAGTACAACCACATGCATTTTTAGTGTGATATGCTCAGCAGGAGACCACCCACTACTCTGGCAGCATTACTGCCATTGTCTACAAACTGTGCTTCTCTGGACTTTTGTTCTGCTCCGCCTCATCATCATGTACTGTTCTCTCACTTCTTGACTACTCTGTCTGGCAGTAGTAATTCGGAGAAGTCATTTAAAGTCTTGCCATTGTTTTGCACTGTGTGCAATTTTGTTGACAGGAGTGGCTTAATGCAGAGGTTCCTCCGCCCCCGGTAGTTGCTGACAATACAGAGCTTCTAAATAAGTTAGCCAAAGGGAACCAGCAGATTTCTGTGCTACAAGCCCAACTTCAGGTGTGACTCCATTCTGTCTCTCACCTTATCTCTCCTCTGTGTGTGTGCAGTACACATTTATACATGAATGTGTGTCTTTGCATAAACGTGTCACTGAGTTTGTAATATTCTCACAGGACCCTCTTTTCCTGTTCTTTTTTTTTTTTTTTTTTCAAACAGGCACAGAAAGAAGAGCTAAAAGTAGCCAAGGGACAGGCAGCAGAGGGAGCAAAGGAGCGGCTGCGGTGGGAAGAGGTGGAGAAGGAAAACAGTAGGTTGAAGAAAGAGATGACATCTCTCCCTGTCCTTCAGAAAGAGAACGAGAGGATGAAGAGAGAGCTGGAGTCTGTCCCGGCCCTACAGAAAGAACTAGAAACACTGAGATCCACTGTGACTGAATTAAAACTCTCCACAGGTACAAAGGGACAGAGGGAGGAGGTAGGGAGGGGAACGAGGAGGAGGAGGGCACAACATGTAGAAGGATGATAGTTATTAGACAGCTAGGGAAAGTGCAGCATGTTTCCTCCTTTTCCTTCTTTTCTGTTATTCTCACTTGAATGCTCACTTCTCATCACTGTAGTTGACTTCTTGTGTTTTCCTTCAGCAGCCAGTGAAGCAGCTCAGGAGCCTGTGAAGCCCGCCGCATCGCCCCCCGGTGGCCAGCCAGAGGACAGCACGCAGGGCACAGCTGCATCAACAGAGAGACCGCCTAAGAAGCAATGGGATGACCAGAGGGAGAAGAAGAGCGACGTGAGGAATGATAAAGGAGACGTAGTAGTCGAGAAGGAGCGGAAAGAGAGAGGCAAACCTGAATTGAAGGAGGGAGGGAAAAAGGAGCACAAAGATAGAGGTAAAACAGAAGAGAGAAAGGGAAAACCTGAGCAAAGAAAGTTCGACAAGGAGAAAGATAAGGAAAGTAAGGAGAAGAAACGAGGAGATGAGACAAAACAATGGAAGGAGAAAGACTGGAAGAAAGAGAAGGTTAGCAGAGGGGATGAAGGGAAGCCATGGAAGGATAGAGAAGGGAAGAAAGAGTGGATAGAAAAGAGTGAGAGGAAGGAGAAAGACTTGAAAAAGGAAAAACATGAGAAAGTGAAGGAGGGTAAACAGTGGAAGGGTAAAGAGGAGAAGAAGGATTGGAAAGTAGGCAAAGACCATGGAGAGAAGCACAAGAGTAAGGAGGAATGGAAGAAGGGGAAAGATGGTTTGAAGGAAAGTGGCAAAGAGAAATGGGAGAAAATAGACTGGAAGGAGAAAGGTGAGAGGAAAGAGTGGAAGAGTAAAAATGACAAAGGTCATACTAAGGAGTGGAAAGGAAAGGGTGAGAGGAAAGAGTGGGAAGAGAGCAAGAATCATGGTAGAGAAAAGAAGGGGAAGGACGAGAGAAAACAGTGGAATCAGAACGAGCGTAAGAGTAAAAATGCTAAAGATGATAAAGAGTGGAGAAGGAAAGACGAGAGGAAACAGTGGGGAAAGAAAGAAGAAACAGGGAAGAGAGGTGGAGAGAAAGACAACAAACACAATGGAGAGTGGAAAAAGGACAAATCAAGTTCCCAGAAACACAAAGATGAGCACAAACACAAAGATGAGCACAAACACAACGGTAACCACGGCCACAAGGAGCAGCACCTGTGGGGAGATGGGAAGTCTCCTCACACACACAGCCGACCCTCCCTGGAACAGCCAGAGTACTGGTCCCTGCAGAGAGACCGCCTCCAGCACAACCCCAAACCACCACAGCAGTGTGACTCACCCGAGACCTGCGCTCAGGCCGAGGGGCTGCTCCCCGTCCCCTTCCCCGAGTTTGAGGCCGTCCTCCAAACTTACCTCGCCAAGGCAGAGGAGGCGGGAGTGGAGGATTCCCGAAGAGAAGAGCTCAAAAAGCTGGCCGCCGAGTTCTTCAGGGACGGAGTCTTCGTCCACGACCAGATGAGCTTTCAGGAGTTCGCCGAAGATCTGGGAGATATTTTGGAAGACATGGTGGAAGGAGATGAGGACAGCGACACAGAGGAAGAGGATAGCGACAGCGAAATAGAGGAAGAGATGGAGGGGTTTGAAAAAGAAGTCATGCAAAAGTTTTCGGTCCCAGGAGCACTAGAGAAAGAGAAAGAGGAGAGATCCAAAGGAGATTGGAGGAAGGAGAGCGGACGAGGACGCGGCTGATGAAGTGATAGAATTGATGGATCTGTCAAAAGTAGCTTAAGAGCCGTCATGACAGATGAGGGGTTATTCAAAGGGAACATTTTTTATTGGACCACAAACGCTTACAAGTACACATCTATCATCCTGTCAGCCTTTCTACAGGATCTTATTTTACCCCTTACATCTGTTGTCCAAGAAGTGCAACTTATAATTTAATGTCACTGGTTTGGGTTGTTTTGTATTTTACCTATGCACATGCACACACAATAGTACTTTGTAATGTCTTTGCATCTACAAAATGTTTTCTGGAAGGACTTAAAGGGATAGTTGTGATTCTTTTTTTTTTTTTTTTGAGTGGGATTGTATGAGGTGCTTATCCAGATTTGGTGTGTTCACCAAAGTAACACAGTAACACAAACAAACCAACCAATCAAGGTAGCAGTAGTTCTGCAAGATACAGTTGGTGGTTTTCTCAATAGTGTGGTGACTTTGAAAAGAGCATTGAACAGCTTTAGTTATCTGTCAAAAAGGGCTGAAATGCAAAGCGTTAAAAAATATTGTAAAACTTAAACTGATACTGTTTTCTTTTTTTTAGGTGACAAATATATTTTATTGTTGGCCCTGTCCACACCAGTATATTATTTAACTTCTGCATCGGTACTTCTGCCTGCTTATCCAAACTGGGGGCATGCTGACCGCCATCTACTTTAGCCAATAAACAGACTAGAGATAAGTGCCTCATACAAACCCAATTCAATAAATATGATCCATCCCTTTAAGAGAGAAGCAGCTAAAAGCTACAGATGGTAGTGAAGCATAATGCACGGATTACAAAACTGTTGTGCACTTTGTTCTAGTGTTAAATTCATAAAAAAAACCCACGTCTATTTTATTTGTAACTGAGCACCTGCAGCTAATATTAAACGTCTGTTGGTGTGAAATTCACCTCTGCACACTGTGCCACATTCTCCCTTTGCATATGGAGATAAAACCTGTTCTACTGAGTTTGATGCTACTCTGCTTTGACTCTGATGCAGGAATAGATTCTGTGAAGTCTTATTCACCTCTTCTTCTGCAGACGGCACCCTGCAGTGCTGCTGTTTGCCTATTCACTGATCACACACTGTACCCACTGTATGCCATCTTTGTTTTAATGGCTAATTAAGAGCCCGGCTCTTATTGCAGGTTATCTTTAATTTGTTAGTTTTTAGAAAGGGTGGAGTGATCTGCAGGGGGGGAAAAAAGTTTAGTAATTATTTTATATTAAATTAGGAAAAAGTCTGCATTGATTTTGTTTTGAATGTTTGTACATATTGCATTGAATATGTTTAAGAACTTTGCTGGAACACAGAAATATATAAGTAACTTATTTTACAGATGTTTGCATAATATAGATACAGATATAATTGGTTGGCACATAAGATATCCACATGTTGAGCATGTATGTTTCAATTCAGGTACAGAACTCATGTTGTGCACTAAAATGTCCTTAATTATTGTTTTAATGAATGTAACATTTGTGGTCGTGGCACTTGGTTTAAAAAGATTTTTTTTTTCTTTGCTATCTGTTTACACGCTAACTTATTAAATTATGTTTAAAGGGCTTAGAGCCACAGAGAGATTATCAGGCTGTTGATGCAGAAACACATGCTTTGTGGCAGCTTAGTCAACTTTGTATGTTATGATGTTCATACCTGCCTCTGTTACTGTCACAAGAGCAGAAAAATAAATTTGGTGCATCCCTGTAATGAAATAACTCTCTTGTCTTCTTTTCACTCACTTGTTATGTGTTTTTTCTTCAAACATGTTTTATTAGTGATTTCAGGTCATCGTTTGAATTTGTTCCTGTTTGATTTATGCTTCCGGATGATTCTGCAAGGTTAGAAAAAAGGTGAGATCTTTTGTTTTGTTGATAATTAATAATAAATGTATGGTTGTTTGAACAGTTGTCCAACCACTTTCTGTTGAAAGTCACAGGAATCCGTAAAAAGCTCCATTTGTTGACAGATCGATACGACATGAATGATGTATTGCTGTGTGAGCCATTGCAGATGAAAGGCCTCTTTTCTCCTTGGATTGTCGTCTCCTGTGGAGAACTTTTTCTGCTGTTCACAGGAAAACAGGCCTGTGAAAACAGGCCACAAAAATTAAAAAAAAGACTGCACCCTTATTACAGGCCTTTGTGATGTCACTGGGTGTTTTGTCAATCATCTGCCTGGTTAAATGTTGCATAAAATGCTGCATATCAGTGTAGATATGTTGTAGATGCATAACTAAAATGTAGGGAAATCACACTGGTTCTCTGCATGTGATAAGTATTGATATTAAGCTTTTCACAACAAAGTGAGGTGCCATTCCTCATAACAGACTGCAGTACTGTGGCTTCAGCGATAATGTCACACAGATAAAAACACGTACAATTTATACTGCTGCCTCTGGTGAAAAAGCAACACCTCATGCACATTCCCTAACGCACACTTCTCTGTAATGAATAACAACCTAATAAAGTCTGTGAAAGCAGACACTGTAAATCATCACTGAAGTGGTGCTATATGCGCGTATGACTTTAAGCACCTCTTGAGTTTTCCCACACTTTTTTTTAAAGCTTATTTGCATGAAACATTTTAAAGAGGGGAAATGCATCTGCTCCAAAGGCCAAATGCTGCATGAGTGGATACAGCGGGTAGTCAAGGAAATCAAGAAGTATGGATTATGTTTTGAAATATAGACCAACAAATCCTTAGACACAAATGCATTAATCATAAGACAAGTAGCAGCTTTGCCCCTGGTGCTTTTAAACCGCTGTGTGTGATTTCTCAGTCATTTATTTTGTGTTAGTAGCTGCTCTCTCCTCCCTCAACGATGGCCGGGGGAATGGAGCCGAAGAACGGAAGACTGCTGTTTCAGGTGTATGGTGATAAAGATGCGTGTGTTTGCGTGTGTGTGTGTGTCATCCAGCTAAGACAAGAAAACTAGGTGTGGGATATTTGGATGATAAAGCCATTGTGCTTGTCAGCACTAACTGCCTCCCTAATATGCCAATTGTGCACATTCTGTCACAGCTTTGGCTTAAATGATACAACTTTTCTGAGGTGAAACCCAAGTGTCTCATTCTCAAAAGTTTTCGCAGCACAGACTGTGTAATTATATCTGATTTACCGCTTTCTTTTTGCTCTCTGCAGCTTTTTGCCCACAGTTTGCAAAGTAAAAAAATGTGAGGCTATTGTCCATGCATTGGCATGAACTGAGCAGAACATTAAACTATTTGTAATATGTTTAACCCGCCCTAACTCTGATTGTTAGTCTGGAGCTTCCTGAATGAGGTGATTCATCCAGCAACCCATATCCTGCCAGAGACGAGTTACACGCTGAGATTGCATCTTGAAATGCAATCACGTCATGGAAAAGGTCAGTGGTGTTTGGAAAACTTGGTTTACATTTTTACTGGTTGCACTGATTAGTGTTCAGAAAACACAAACTGTAAATATATGAAGAGAAATGAGTGAATAATTGATTTTCTGCACCAGCAGAGGTCGGCTAGAAAAAGGCCAGGAGGATCTCATTTTAACCACACAAACCTGAGTCGGTGAGTCTCGCTCATCTTTTAATTTAGATTTGTGTAGTTTGTTGTTTCTTTTATCAGAATTTGAACTTCATCTACATGTAAATTAACTGTTCATTATTATGATCAACAGCATTTCTTGTTCTTGCCTTTCCTGAAATATTGGCCAAACTATTCGCCTCTCAACTTGTGATGGAGTCTGCTATTGGTGTGCTGGTGTCCCAGTTCAAGGCCTATGCTGGCAGGGATGGATCCTCTGACACACTGAGCCGAGATGAGTTCCACAAACTGGTCACATCAGAGCTCCCTAACCTTGTCAAGGTAAGAATAGTAGTGTAACCCTTATTTCTTGTCGGGGTAGCGTTCTCCAGTCTCTCGGGCTGATGGGTGATGAGCGGGCTACAAGATAACTCCACACTTATTCCTTTATCTTCTTTAATAACCAATATCGGCAGGACAGCATACAGCATTCCACTTCACGGGTCACAACACAAGAGAAACCCCGCGAAACTACCACATCCGATTGACTACCCCTCACCTATACTTGTCCCCCAAAACAAGGGCAGGTAGGAACTAATTAACTTTGGCAAGGGGACAAGTAATATCAACTTAAATATAACACATGAAAATGAATACATAAATTATAGTGAAAGTTCCATAAATAATAATGAAATAATTATTGTATATAATAATAACTTAAATGATTAAATAACCCAAAACATATTTTTTCCATTAAGTAAGGCTACAGTAGGTTTAACTAACAACACTACTGCAGTGATGCACCAGTGCAGTGTAGGATGTATTTGTGTATTTGTTAATTATGCTCATTTGGACTATTTTAACTCTGTCTACATGTCTGAGTAAACAGAGTTTACACAAATTACAGCTTGCCCAAAAGCCTGCAGCAAGACTCCTCACCAAAACCAAAACGAAGGGCACATTACTCCTATTTTAGGAAATCTGGTAAATTGTGTTATTGATAGCTTTCAACCATTCAAACTGAGTAACTGTTTGGTATAGTATACCTTTGAGTGTATCTTAAAACTGGTATGTATTGGACTTAAAGGATAATAACATGGATATTCTGTATTTTCTTTGTGTCAACTCACATATACAGTCCTGTGTGCACTTCTTCCCAAACATATACATTTGTGAAAATCTTATGCTAACACTTTACTTGAAGGTATCATCATAATAGTGACATGATACTGTCATAACTGTTTGTCATGACAACTTGACATTAAGTTTGTTTGGGATGTCTTTATTGTGATAACTTGACTTTAATCAAAGTGACATTACCACAAAATGTCTTTGTCATAGCAACTTGACATAAACAAAATATGTTTCTATATTTGTGTTTATGGCAAGTTGGCATAATGATTATTATAATTAGATGTGCAAGGTTACAGACCAATTCTAGCACTTTGTCATAGATGTTTAACAGAATACCGACAAGATACCCAAAACTGCTAGAATTGGTCTGTATATTTTGTGGTAATGTCACTTTGATTAAAGTCAAGTTGTCATAATCAAGACAACCCAAGGAATGTCAACTTGTCATGACAAAAACCGAATGACACTTAATGACAGCAGTCATAAACGTTTATGACATTGACATAATGTTTATGACACGTTTATGATGGTGTCATGTCACAGTTATGACAGTATCATATCACTATTATGACGATACCTTCAAGTAAAGTGCTACCGTTTGTTTGTTCACTGTGGAGGCATGCGAGAAAAGCAAAGTTTTCTTCCAGAATTCAAAGTAATACAGGGTGATTTACTGGCATACAAATGATCATTTTAAGGGTGAATACTTCCTTTAATGTGAGCCTGAAAATAGACCCCTATAAATCCACTATTTATTCTATTTTTAGTGTTTCTGCTAAAAGCAACAGGCTGTTTTAGGGAATCAGTGAGCCTGTTTTAAGAGTGTCAGTAATAACTTTATCTTTAGAAGTAACAAATGGGTTTGTGACTCAGAGTCACAGAAGGGCTGAGGACATTGGGAAGTATTTAGAGACGGACAACGCCTTGTGGCTTTTTTGTCTTTTCATTTGATTAGTTGACATCAAAAAATGTAGAATATTACCAGCCGTACAGATACATAACAATCAGGAACAAAAGTTTGGTCATTGTTTGCTCAGAAAAACAAGCTTCCTCATAAGGGCAGATTCATATTCAAATGCGTATCATCTGGATGCCACATTTGCCCTTTTTGTTGTGACCATATAATTAAGTGTTAGTCATACTTTTGTACTTGTTCTATGTGGGAAGTTTTAATTGCATGTGGTCTCACTGTACTTCTGAGTCAAATAGTTGAAAGAACATTTGAGAATATTTTACTCTTTGCACTCTTTCCTGTGATTTAGAGCAATAATATCTCATGTTGGGACAGGATGTAAGCCTACATTTACTGTTTCACTGTGTTCCAGAGAAACAATAAGTTTGTCATGAAGAGGGAGTTACCACCCTTCAGAGACTTCCAAGTTTCCCTCTAGTCTGGTCTGGTTGTGGTTGTGTTGTCATGTTTAACCAGAGCACAATGGCAGAAAGCAGTAGTTCCTGAAGCTCCACATAAAATACAGTGCTGCCTTTTCCAAGTGTGGAAAATTCCATGTTTCTCCTCACACGAACGCTTGAAATAACCACTTTGGCCACTAGATGGCGACAGAGCCTCAGCTGCTTGTGCCAAACCACTTCTGCTGACGTTGCATTAATTTTTTAAACGGGTGTGCATGCCAGTAGTCAGCTTGCTTCTGTCTCATCGCCCCACACACACAACCATTAACATCACAGTTGATCCACAGTGACTCTCACTATTCAGGATTTTCTGTAGCATTTGATGTATCTTCCTGTTTTCCTGCAGGCTGCTGCCGACCCCGCTGCCATCGACCAGCTCATGAGTTCATTGGACAAGAACAATGATGGAGAGCTCAACTTCCTGGAGTTCTGGCATCTGATTGGGCATCTTGCAAGCAAGCATGGGGGGTTCAGCCAATAGAGTGTCCTCAGATACTCTGTTACAGTTTTAATGCTTGTTACTGACTTGTCTGTGTGCCATACTGTGTAGAAATGGGAAAACAGCCAAGTGGAAAACACCCTAAAGTCAGTTTCAGCTTCACAATGCTGTGTCTTTAACAGTTCCCAGCAATTCTTCACTCACCGTCCTCTCATCAGTAGTTGCCAAACTGGCACAGACTCACTCACAGAGTATTATTTGTGCAGCATTAGAACCAGTCCTGTTTCCCAGCACACACACACACACACACACACACACAGCTGCTTGTGCTTACAGGTCTACGAGGGAGTTGCAGGATGGGAATGCATTTTCTGAAGCTGAGTGTGTGTTTGTGTGTGTGGGTTCCTGACTTAGACCACCTTGGGGGACACATTTCTGACTAAAGACCAGTTAATTGGGTACGGCTTGTCCAAGTGGGGTCAAAAGCAAAAAGCAAAACAACAAGGTCAAACCAGGTTAGGGTTATTATCAGGGTAATGCTCCAGGAAATGAATCTACTTGTGTGATAACTTGGTGTTTATCATCTCCCTCAGCACACAAACAGACGTGTGGTCTTACCGGAGTTGGACTTTGTGTTTAAAGCTGGAAATAAAAACGAAATGTAAAATGTTTTTTCAGTCCTCCGTTTGACCAAAAGTTTGTTCAAAAGTTTCCTTCCAATTGAACACTATCTTTCCCTTCTTTACACAAGTGAGTAAAGTTTCAGGGTGTGGCTTGAGTACATCTGTCTGTTGGGAAAGCTTTGAACACACGCGCACTTAAACATGAGCGCGCGCTTGTTGCTACATGTTGAGAGAAAGTGTGGCAGAAAAAAAAATGCAGATGAATGTGCAAAACAGGCATATAAAAGAGGGAAATATTCACTAAACCACATTACAAAGTCTTACTCTGTTTTCTTTAACAGCGGGAATGTTTGTTAGAAAATGTTAAAGAAAAAACTGCTCTGTTGCTTAAGCTGCGCCTCTTTCCACATTCCTTCTCTCCCAGGCACACGCCCTATGACAATGAAAAAAAAATTGGCTGGAGTGAGAAGTTAAATCACGGAAAAGATATGTGTTACTGGTTAATCTAGCGCAGGACTGAGGAGGAGCATCTGAGCGAGAGAAGGAGCGCAGTTACTTTACTTTTGTTTTCCTGTCCTAACGGTAAGTCTGCTTTATTCTAAGTAGTCGTTTGTGTCTCTAGTCTGGATCTTTTGGGGCAAAACTATCATTTTATCTGATTTTCCCCCACTGTGTCCTACATTTTGCATAATTAGCGAGCGTCTCTATTGTCATTACCAAGCTTGGTGGCATCGGGGATCAGGTTCTCCTTGGTAATCTAACCCCAATCCCTTTACACTTCAGGAGAAACCGGAGTCTCGCCTCACGTTAACTTATTTATTTGCTGTGTGTCAGTCCTGCCTCTGGCCGCTCTACAAATTGTCAGGATTAGTTAGGGCTAAATGTAAATGTGGGACGCGGGCAAGCCCCTGACATCTCCGTTACGCACGGCGCTGACTAGCTTTGGCATATGTGCCGAGGCTGTTTTCGCCCCGTTAAACAGTCATACTGTGATCGTTGTACCGGCGGTCAGATTTGTCTCTTATCAGTCTGCATTATTAACGTTATGATAAGACTCCGGTAGCGAGACTCAGATAGCTTCGACCTGGTGTGGTTAATGACGCGCAGGAGAAAAAGCGACCTGGGCGATGACAGGTAACATGCATGGAGGAAGTGAGTCAGACACACCTAACGCAAACAACACGAGCAGGGTGGAGCTGATCGCTGCATTTATCAATGCTCATGAACTATCAGGTGGCAGAATAATGACATGTGTGACCCGTGGTCAGTGTGGTAAAAACTTTCACTGACATATAAAAAGATACCCAACACTTAGTGGCAGTCTGCTTCAGGTTGAGGTGGACTGGTTGGGCTGTGTGGCCCTACCTGACTAATGCCTACCTGTAAACTGGTTTGTACTTGTTCAAGTCTCAAAGCCCTGCTGACTAAACTCTACCCGTCTGCACGTCTATCATGCTTTATTTGATCTATCTGGGAGGTGCTGTGCAGTGTACACACACACTAAACAGAAGCCTACACACTGTACACACTGTAAAATACCTTTGTAGAAATTACAGTAAAACAATGTCAAATTGCATCAGAAATAGGTTGTCAAATCAAACATTGTACATCACCGTAGTGAATACTTTTAATTACTGTAAATCAAAG
Organism: Centropristis striata; assembly: GCF_030273125.1. Classification (NCBI taxonomy): domain Eukaryota; kingdom Metazoa; phylum Chordata; class Actinopteri; order Perciformes; family Serranidae; genus Centropristis; species Centropristis striata. The sequence goes on from NC_081524.1 coordinate 12,828,323, forward strand.
AATATCATAAAACTTTAAATTCAACTGCCATAAACTGCAGAAAACACAGTTTTAGTGTAAAAATATAAAATTTTGATGTAAAATTATTGGAGAAATACCATGATGACACAATTGTCCTAAAAGTAATGGGATTATTCAGTATAAATTACAGTTTTTGCTGATATTTACATTTACATACGCTCACTGTATTTTTTACAGTGAAGTTCTGGCAACCAAAGCTGCCGGTATTTTACTGTAAATTAAACTGATTTTTTTTTACAGTGCATATTACCTGACAACTTTTTTCTGCAGCACCTTCAGGACCCAAAGAAAACTTAGAGACACACAATATAATACACAGTACAGTGCAAGACACATAATTATTACTATTTAAACTTATTGGGGTTGAAACAGGGGTGACTCCAAGGTTTTTGTAAATGCAGTGGCGTGGAGCAAAAAGCCAAACCAGACATTATACGTTGAAGCTGTTTCACCTATTTTTGTTGTTGCTTTGCATTTCTTTGAAATCGTTCTACATCTCTTTTTGCTTTTGTGTCTCTTTGTGATGCTTTTTGCATTTCTTTGCAGTCACGATTAGTCTTTATGAGTGACACTTTGCAGGTGAAGTAGGTGCAGGGTGCGGCCCCTGTCACTTTAAACCCCTGGGCCTGTGACTAGTAGGCCTGTTCAGTGATCCATCCACGGTCAGGGGGAGGCCAATAGAAAATCTAAAAATCTAACAGAAATAAAATCAGCATTAAAAATTAGGTGAGAAAACAATTATGGGCTCTTGTGCAGTGCTTTGTTCCCTAATACAGGAGTTATTAGCCAAATGTTGGGTGTGGTCCAGAAAGTTACAGACAAAACATGTTGCAATGAGGAAAATGGATAATAACACAACAACACAAAGTCTAGGCAACATATAAAGAAAACACATGGATCAATTAATTTTCCAGAAAACAGTTATTATACCATATGAATAGGAAACATTTAATTACCCAATTTAATAAAACCGGTTTGTTTAGTGAGTTATATAGTCCGTGGATCCGTTAAGAGTTGGCAAGATATGAGGGATTGTAGAAAACAGGACAGTAAAGGGGAAAACATGATTATATTTTTTCAGATGCACTAATCCAGTTCCCAGTTTCAGTTCCCAGTTTCTTTTTCGGAAAGGACTCCCACAATGGATGCACATTAGTCAAAAGAGCACAAATTTGAGAGGATTTTGTTTCAAGAAATCCCCTCTCAGTAATTCAATAAAGATGTAATTAGATATTTTCTGGTTTGAAGATGAACAAAAACTTTGTCCTCATAGTGAAACGATGATCAAACTCGGATCAATAAAATGTTGGATTCCTTATTTTTCCCCCTTACAAGTGACTCAAGACCCCCCCATTTGTCCCCTTTTGTTTAAAAAACACCCTGTTCAAACCTTTAATGAGAATTACTGGATAGTTTTACAACTTTAGACCTCAAAAATATATATCACTCCTAATTAACCGGGTTATAATCCATAAACATATGTAACTGGAGACGATGGGTCACATGTAGACTTCTGCTTTATTGTAAAATGTCTTCAGCCAAAAAAAGTTTGTGAATCACTGAACTTGCGTGTGTGTGGTGCAAAATTCCAGTAAAATGCCACAAAGGGAACCAGCAACGCAAATACAACAAGCACTGAGCCTCACACAAGCATTCATTACACTTGAGTCATAGTAATCTCCAGGCTGTGAATGTGAGTGTGCTGAGAGGCTGCAGGGAAGCTTCATTTGTACTCAGCACACACTCGCTGTCAGGCCACCTCTTGCTCTTATCAGACAAACCCACCACATGCTCCTTTCTACCCATTTGTAATTCTGTGGCCCCGATGTCTCCAGTTCTGACCAAAGCCGACTTGGTTTCATGTTCATCTCATTACACTAGGAAGAGACGCTAATGGATGGTGGCCTGTCGGGCATTTTGATATATGGGCTGGACAGATACAAACACACACACACACACACACACACACGCTGACTGGTCTGCCTGCTCCCGTGCTGCTGTTCAGCTTGTAGATGGTGGTAGGAAGGTGTTGGGACAATTATAGTAACCCATTAAATAATTATGAACAGCATGCTGATGACAGATGCTCACTTGTATGCTGGAAAGAGTTGTGTGTCCACTTCTGTGTGTTTCTGTGTGTGTGTGTGTGTGTGTGTGTGTGTGTGTGTGTGTACTTGTTCTTCCTACATAGTGAGGACCGGAACACGTTTTTACCAACAGAGTGAGAGCATTTTCGCAAAGTGAGGACATTCTGGCCAGTCCTCACAAAACGAACTAAAATCATAGTGAAAATGTCCTTTGTTTTCATTTTTGTCAACTTTTTTCATACATAATGAAGATTGATAAACCAAAGGACATAAAGGCAAATTTTACTCTGACCTCTTTTAATCTCCCACCCAACAAATAACCCATTACAAAAAAAATAAAACTAACTACTAAACTCAAGCTATAGCATTTAAAAAAAAAAAAATACTAAACTAAAACTAACAAACTCACTCGAAAACTCATTCAAACTAACTGAATTTGAAAACAAAAAAATCACCACGAAATTAAAGCTAAAACGAATGAATAATTCAAAACTATTATAACCTTGCAAGGGAATTCACTATTCCAATGAGGGCCCTCACAAAGATAGAAGTACAAGAGTGTGTGTGTGTGTGTGTGTGTGTGTGTGTGCGTGTGCTGGCACGGCAGTTAGACATGAAACAGAATCCAGGGTTTGGGTGCATGCTCTCACTCACCCAGTAATTAGGTTAATGCAGCTAATTGGTGTTGTCCAACCTTAGATATGTGTGTGCGTGTTTCTATCTTTCTGTCTGTCTATCTGTATGTCTTTGTGTGTAGGACAGTGTGGCAGCATAGTGTGAGCATTGAGGTGTGACATCTGTGTCAGATGGGAGATTTACCAGCTTCTACAGTTACTCCAGCAGCATGTCCACAGGCAGCCATTATCATTAGCCGTCCTGCGGCCACCGCTGCCTCCTGGTAGTTTCCGATACTCAGTGGAAACCCCGCGGCAAGGTCTCGCGCCAAACTGCTGCGATACTTATCAGCTGTGCTCAAGTATCTGCAGCATTTATTCAGGCTTTTTATTTTCTGTTGCCTTGGAAATGTTGTTTGTTGAGACAACAGAGAGCTAAATGGGAACAGAAACCCAGAGAGATCCCTCTGCTGGTTCAAGTATGTGTGTATGCCTTTGGTTGTTCATGCACTGGCCTTAACTCTTCCTATAGGCAGGACATTATATCCTATTTCCATATTCTAATTCTAATTTTCTTTTTTTTGAAAGTTATACACAAAAAAAGTATTTTCCAAAAGCTTTCACAAAAAGTGTGTCATTCATACATACATACACTTTTCCATTCACAAGGAAAAATCAGGAGGATCTCTCACCAGCCACAATAAATATTAGATTAGACTTTATTGTTATTGCAGAGAGTACAGCTACTAGAGACAACAACATGCTGTGTAGCATCTTATCAGAGGTGCAAAAAAGCTGTGAAGTGCAGAGTAATTTACAGAAAATATAAAATGAACAAAATGTGGGATAAACAGTAAGGGGTATGAATATGCGCTATATACACAGTATCAGCAGCACAAACAGGGAGGAATGTAACTAAGTACATTTACTCAAGTACTGTACTTAAGTATAATTTTGAGGAATGTGTCCTTTACTTGAGTATTTCAATTTAATGTAATTTTATACTCCACTGCATTTTGAGGTAAATATTGTACTTGTTGCTCCACTACATTTAGCTGCCAGATTTAGTTACTTTTCTGATCGAGATTTAACATGAAAAACATGATAAATTAAAATTGATTAGACATCTTTTAAATTTGAAACACAGTACAGTATATTAAGTAGTTGAAATACTTATGAATAAAATGTGGCTTACATAATTGCATCATTACAAATTATACAATAATATACTAGAATATATAGAATATATAAAACAGTCTGAGTCCATTCTGCACAACAAGTACTTTACCTTTTATACTTTAAGTACATTTTGATGTTGATACTTTTGTACTTTTACTGAAGTAAGTTTTGAATGCAGGATTTTTACTTGTAGTGGAGTAATTCTGCAGTGTTATACTAGTACTTTTTTTTTATTTAAGTAAGGGATCTGAGTACTTCATCCACTACTGGAACAGGGGAGATATATATCTATATCTATATATATATATATATATATATATATATATATATATATATATATATATATATATATATATATATGATACAACATTGGAGGCAGTACAGGTGAAAAAATAGTGTAGAATGTGTTGCTACACTCAAAATAAACACAGAATAACAGCTAAATAGAGGTATGTACTGCAGATCTGTTATGAACAATAAAGACAAAAAATACTTTATAGGTCAGTGTGTGCAGTACGCAGTATAAAGTATAAAGTATGGGTGTGTGAGAGTGTGTGTATAGTGCCGTAAGTGAATGTGTACTAGGCAGAGTTGGATGCTAGAGCCGCTGACAGTCCGACTGTAAATAGTATAATAACCACTGTGCCTGAATGGGCTTCCATGATCTGCTATTTTAATTTGTTGCAGCTGTGAGCAGTTCCTCTATTTCTTTTATGCATGGCACCAGAGCTTTCTCACAGCAGACATTTTGACTTGTTATAGTAGCAAAAGCACAGGTGTTGCCATGCCACTGAAACTGAAGCAGCTAAATGGAACTCAGCCATTGTTTTTTTTTATTATTTGCACCTGTGCTGACCTGTGAAATGGCCTACTGTATAGTGTTGAGTGAACAAACTGACTTTTCATTTTGTCAGTGTGTAGTGTAGTTTCAGGTCCAACTTAGCAATAAACAGTGAGTGGAAAGAACCAAAGGCTGATGATTTAGCTTCACATGACTCTGAGATCATACCAATAACAGCAGCATTAGATGTTTCAGGCTCGTTGAATCTGTTGGTGCCGTGTTATGTTTTTCACTTCATACTTGAGCACAGTTTGCAGTGTGTTCCTACAGTGTGAGGAGAGGTGTGCTGCAGCAGACGGGCAGCAGGCAGTAATCTGAACCTGTGGCCTCCCGCTGGCTTCTGGGTATCAGATGTCCACCGTCAGAGATCACAGCTCCCATTGTGTTTACCTCAGAGACTCCCCTCCTCTTCAGCCTTCCATCACTCCCTCTCTCCCTCTCTCGCTCTGTTTACCTCAGCGAGCCTCCAGGCTGTGTCCCCTCCTCTCCTCCTGGTTCCTTCTCGTCCTTCCTCTTTTTCTATGCTGACATCACTTGTTTTTCAATTTAAATTAAGGATATGATCCATCTTATGCCAAAGAATGACTCATGATTGTTGTGTCTTATGACCCTTCAGGCAGAAACATTTTTTTTTCAATGCATTGGCCAATTCTGTGACACTTTGGGCTATTTTGCTTCGATAAAACAATCCAAAATACACATTGAGGTGTTTATTTATTATTTACTTTGCTGTCTTTTTGCACCTGAAGATAAATTCACTAAAACTTAGATATGCATATTTACATTTCAGAAAACGTGTGTAATAATTGTCTTAATGTAAGCAACCAACTGGGGAAGTTTCAAGGTGATATCTTATTTAATTTGAACCTGTAGTGTTTGCTTAAATCAGAGTTTTGCTTTACTATTATCACTATTATAACTATTTACTTGCAGAACAATGTGGTTTTTAACACAACTCAATTTATTGTCTATGTTTTCAATATCACACATGCAAGATCAAGTGAATCGTTGTAATATAACTTTATTTTAATATATTATGATTGCATAGCCTTAATTATGAATCCCTAATCAGTCAGCTGTGCACAGGGATCCCAAGGTCATGATGTAGTCCTCTAAAATAAGCCTTTTATCTACCCAAGACCCAATAAAATGCATGGGAATGTACCCATCGGCTACACCCAGTGTCTAAGATATGACCATATCTCTTCTTGCCACTTCTGACACTCAATTCTTTGACTTTTTGTCCTTGTCCCTCTCTCTTTAGATATGGAGGGCGCCATCAAGACATTGGTGACCACATTTCTTAATTCTTCCAGGGGGAAGGAAAACCTAGACAGCGGTGCCTTCAATAAACTAGTAAAGAAACAGCTTGGTGGCCTCATGGAGGTAAGAAACTACACTCAAAAAAATAACTTGTTCCCAGAATGAAATAAAATTATGGAAATAATTTCCACCTAAATAAAATGCTTTAATTTAACGAGAAACAGTTTTGTTGAGTGAACAAAATGTAAATATGTCGGGTCAACATGATGTATTTGCGTTACTTTTAATTACCAGGGCTCAGTCCAACTAGATTTCTAAGGGTAATTGTAACATACTAATGTAATTTTCTTGGGCCATTTAAACGTGTATGACATTATTAAGAGTTACTTTATTTAATAGGGTAGTTACAACTACTTTTTAAAATAGTGAAGTACATGAATTAATTGCCAACTAAACAGTTAGGTTGAAGTGGTTTAGCCTAAAAGATTACCTTTATCATATGAAAATGAACATAATAGTAATTATTCAGGAAATAAATATTATATTCAGCAATTGAATTAGGTTGTTTTAACAGAAAGTATTCTAGTACATTTTAAAGTGTTCCATTTTATGCTAAAACTACATGTTTTAAAACTGTTCAACCACAAAACATCATTTTATTTAGTAGAAGCTACATGTTAGACTAAGGAGAAGGTAACAGACACCCAGTTTGCTTTTTTTGAGTGTACATACATTCAGCATATTAGTATGATTTTTTTAAAATTATTTTTTAGTCATGTTTGGTTTATTTCTTTTTGTTCAGAATGCAAGCTGCTCCTCTGCCGTGAAGGAGATGCAGATGGGACTGGATGCCAACCAAGATGGAAAGATCAGCTTCGGGGAGTACCTCAGTCTGATTGGCTCACTGGCCAACTCCTACAGTGAGATCAAGACTGGAACCAGTCAAGATGCATCATAGAAGCTTGGATCAGCAAATTAACCTTTTTTTAAAAAAAAAATCTTTTTTTGTATTTTCTAAGTATCTTTTATCATCTCTGAATGTTAAAACATAACCTTTTTTTCTGCAACAGTCCATAGTCACTTTCATTCAGCTAAAAAACAACTACTATAATGCTCTTAATGTCTGTCCAGATCTGCCTTTTTTCAGTCACACCATAATGATGTTAACTGTCAGGGACACATTGAAGGACTCTAAGCGGGGAGTGTCTTTTTTTATACCAATTTCACAAAGATACTTGCTTTATTGTCAAAATAAAAGCTTTATGTAAGAAAAATATATTGTGTGCAGTTTGTTATTTGTTTCAATTTGCATTAGAGTGTCTGATTGCTGGCATTAGCCATTAATTATATATATATACACAACAAAAATAGCTCATAAGAATAACAATTTAAGAGCTGATATCTAGCCATTTTCCATGGTTTTCTTGATAATGATTTTGGTTATTATCAAGAAAACCATGGAAAATGTCTAGATATCAGCTCTTAAATGAAACTCTTATGGGCTATTTTTGTTGTTATCATTATATTTGTCCAAACAAATGTACCTTTAGTTGTACTCGGTATTAACATTAACAAGAAATTGAAGAAAACAATGGTCTAATCATTTTTTTTCCATGACTGTATATCAATCACTCACTTACTCTGTGTTACCTAGAATTCTTGAAGATAACTTTGTCTCAGTGAAAATTAATTTGTTTGGAAAATAGTGAGCATACAACTGGATTGATTGATTGATTGATTGATTGATTGATTGATTGATTGATTGATTGATTGATTGATTGATTGATTGATTGATTGATTGATTGATTGATTGAAGTTTATTTCGAATATGAAAGCAAAATAATAATAAAAAAAGACTTAGACAAAATATTGAACATGACATGTAGAATACATATTCGAAAAGGAGGATAAATGTGACTTGGATTCCATTGCATGAGTTTGTCTATTTTTTTTTCTCTATTTTTGGATTCTTCGTTCACAGTGGAGGTGAGAAAACAAAATTTTCTTCTAGAATTCAAGGCAGCCCAGAGCGATTACACTGTGAAACCCAATGTTGCTTGTTTGTCATTATAACTTATTTTCCCTATTCAATATAACAAAGATTTGTGCAAATAGTAATTTTAACTTAAAATATTGTGTCAAATAGCAAGATTCATTTGAGTTAACTCCATTGTCTTTGTTGTCTTGACATAAAAATGATTTTGCAGCATGGACAATAAATATAAATATTTAAGTTGAAACGACAAGTTAGGTTTTACAGAGTAGTTGATCTACATTATCTACATATTTTTGTTTTCAAATTCAGTTAGTTTTAGTTAGTTTTAAGAGTGAGTTTTCTAGTTTTAGTTTAGTTTTTATTTTTTTTTAAAAATGCTTAGTTTTAGTTTAGTTTTTATTAGTTTTAGTGTTAGTTTTAGTTTTTTTGTAATGGGCTATGTGTTGGGTGCCAGATTCAAAGTGGTCATAATAAATTTTGCCTTTATTTCCTTTGGTTTATCCATCTCAGCCCCAATAAGGTTATTAACTGTTTTGAATTTTGGTTGGAGTGTAGACATCCCAGTCTCAGTAAACATATTCACCATGTGTTGCATGTTCAAATAGAAACACTGAATTATGAATGAAAAAAGTTGACAAAAACGAAAACTAAGGACATTTTCACTATAATTTTAGCTAGTTTTAGTTAGTTTTGTAACCACACAATACAGTTTCAGTTAGTTATCGTTTTTTTAAAAACTCTATTTTTTTTTTTTAATTTCAGTTAACAAAAATGTTTTTTCAATTCTAGTTTTCGTTATTTTGTTAGTTTTCGTTAACTATAATAACCTTGATCTACAGATGATCATTTTGCAGGTTTTCCTTTAGCTTCCATTAACATTCAGCTAGAACAAAATACTGTACATGTGCAGTGGTTTCCTCCTATGGTTTGACATTGTCCCACAGACACCGCTGCAATGATACCTGCTCCTTCCACAGCCACTGGCAACACATGCTAAATATAGCTGTGACATCCCTGACTAGTCAAACTCAGCAGCCTTTAGATGCATCAACTATTGCAACCAGATCCTGACATACAGTATACGCTTCCTATTGTGCACCATCCTCGCCTCTGCAACACTATACATACACACATATGGTGCATACATACACACACTGTGCTACCCCCACTCACTGACACAATACACTGCAGCGGAGACACAAACAAGAAGATGCACTTACCATTATCAAACATACATTTCATGACAGCTTGCAGTGCTTGTGCATTAATGTTGTTTGCTTTCATGAGTATGATCTTCAAGAGTGTACATAATCATACTGTCCTTTATTTTCGCTCCTCATTTACTTTTCATGCCTCTCACTGTATCCATTATATTGCCTTAGTGTGGTGTGTTTTTGGAGCTTGAGGTGTGAACGTGTTCGTGAAAGTGTGTGTGTCCTTGCTTTGGCATGTTTTACCTTTGTGTGTGTCTTTGTATGGGGATTTCTCTGCATGGCTGCCAGGTGTGATGGCTCCATTCATCAGTGCTACACTAATCCTTCGGATACTGTATCAGGCATGACCCCCCCTCTTTCTTCTAGTAAACATCCTACCTGCACCCATACTGCAACATTCCTTCCTGCACATATTAGAAGAGTTATAGTGTTATTCATCTTGCTCTTGGTACTGTGTTTGTTTAAGCCCTGCTACGAAACCTGTTCTTTGTTTTTACATGCAGTACCTGAAGTGTTGCACAACAGAGGAGGATAGCTGCACAATAACTCATTTATGAAATGTTGTTGGGCGGCTGTTGAGCCCATTAAAGAATGAATGTTGCAGACTAAATTCATGTCTCAAATTAACAGTTGGTACCTTAAAGAGACAGTTCACCCCCAAAAACAAAATCTATATTTTGCATGTCATTTTTCATGGGATGTCTGTTTGTCTGTTAAAATAATCGGTAACACTTTACAATAACCATCATTTATAGATGGTAAATAGACCATTTATAAATGGTAAACAGGTAGTTTATTAATGTTTAATCATCATTTATAAACCATATATAGGCCATTTAGAATGGTGAATAGAAAATGTAATAATGTTGAACTATAATTTATAAATGCCAAATAGTTTACTTTACCATAAACAAGCATAATTATTAGTTTATTAATAGCTTTACACTCATTATAACATTTTAACACCATATTAAGTATGTAAATGATTTCAAAATGATTCGTATACCTAAGAAATTGCTTGAAAACATTTAAATATTAAATATGCATAGAATTTTGTAAATGGTTAATAATAATTGGTTTATAAACCATCTATTAACATCACTTAGATGGTTATTGTAAAGTGTTACCAAATAATCCGCAAAGTATTAGGGCCAGTACAAAAGAAAATGTACATTGAGAATAAAATTGAACTCTACATACAAAAATTAAATAACTCAGAAAGATTTTTTCCCATTTTATTCAAGAGAAGGCAGACACCTCCACAGCCGATATCTCCAACACTCTTCAACTTACACCAAAACAATCTAGATTAATAAATAAATCTAAAAGATGAGAAATGTGTATGTTTGACTTCCATGCAACCTGACATCTAAGAGTAAAAAGCCCTCATTTAACAGCGTCTGCGGTGGGGCTTGTGGTCATATTATGGGTATTTCAATTTACCTAATGCTGTAGTTACTGTGTTTTTTTGTCGATAAGTCAACTCTGACAGAGGGGGGTGGGTGCGTGTGTCCATTTTGATGATAGCAGGTGTCTGATGCGTAAACAGAGAAGGAGGAGAGGAGAAGTGGGGGTGGAAGAGGAGAGGAGCAACAGGTGGAAGGAGGGAAAGGGGAGGAAGGGATAAGTGGGATGGGTGGAGTGAGGGGTGTATTTAAGACGTTGTCCATCTCATCCTCCTCATCAGTCGCTCTTGCCTTCTCTCTCTGCACCTGACCACCAGGCCAGCACTCGCCCTACTCTCAGGTAAGAAAAGATGTCCAGGGAAGACTTGCACTCTGAAAGCTGTCTCTTTTTTTTCTTCTCTTAGGTTGTTTCGGACTTTTTTAATGCATGATGCTCTCTGCGGGTGGACTGCCTGTTGAAAAAGTTCTTGTGCAAATGATCAACAAAGACAGAGATAGCTTTCTGTTGATTCACTCATGGAACCTAAATTTATCTTGAGCTTATGAGTTCTGCCAAAAAATGTCTTAGTGATTAGGTTTTATGCAGCATTTGTAACACTGTGTCCATGAGGAGTGACTGATGTAAGGTGTGACTGACAGTTAGGAAAAGCCTTCACAGTTCAGAGGTGGTGCAGGTTCAAGGAAGGCAAAGACTTACACCTGTCTCCGGTGTTTTCTACCATCCGGTGGATGTAAAGTAAAAGCCAGATCAGGTTGCCTCTGCGTGTCCTGGTTACATCCCCTCCACTGGTTTGGCTGTTTTACCAGATTAGAGTCTCATTCTTATCAGCTGGCTCACATGTCCGGCTGCTGACTATGTCCTGACTCCCAGCGGTCCTCTCGCTGGTGCAAAGCAACAAACAGATTGAGGATCAGTTTAATCTGTAGCGGAATCTTATCAGGGCGACTGACAGGGAGGAAACAGTTAGATCGACTCGACTCCGGGGCTGTGCAGGGTTTCCGACTCGGCAAAATGCCCCTTCTGTCACTAGATTAAAAACACCTAGATCAGTTTGTATCTATCTCAGTGAGAATTCAGGTTTCTGTGTGTGTGTCTCCGTGCATCAGTCCATCCTGTGCTGACATGGACTGCTCTCTTTTACTCCTCCTCTCACCCTTCTTCTATCCTTCTCCAGAATGTCTTTGCCCAACTCAGAGAACGCCTCCACCCTGGAGAACGCCATGCAGCTCATGATCCAGACCTTCCATAAGTACTCTGGAAACGAGGGCGACAAATACACACTGAGCAGGGCTGAGCTCAAAGAGATGCTTACCGCAGAGCTCGGCAACTACCTCGGGGTAAGGAAGAGTACAAGCTGGCACAGTTTCATGAGTATAAAACAGATCCAAGCCTTCATTTCTTTTATTTTCTATCCTCACACATGCAGAACGCCCAGGATAAGGAGGCAGTGGATAAGGTCATGGGAGATCTGGATTCCAACAATGACGGGGAGGTAGATTTCACCGAGTTCATCATACTGGTCGGAGCTCTTACTGTGGCCTGTAACGATTTCTTCCTGGAGTACAACGACAAGCCAGAGAAGAAGAAGTGAGCACGCCCTCTGCACAAAATCCATCCACTCTGCAAACCTCCACATGCTCCAGGGAGGAAAGAGTTCAGACAGGAGAGAAGGACTTCCTGTCATGGACTTCACATTCACAAATACACTCACACACAAATATGTAATAGTCCTTTGAGTAGTAATAGTGTGTGTGTATTTGTCTGCAACGTCCAATCAATCCATTTATAAGCTGTATTTACTGCAATGTGAAAATCTGGAGAGTTTAAGTCTGTTTCAGCACCTGTCATTGTTGAATATGTGAATATATCTCTCTTTCTTTTTTTTCTTTTCGTGTATTTTGTAACATATTCAAGCAAAGGAATATCTCCCTGGAAAGAATAAATGTGACCTTTACTCAAACAATACACCGTTGCTTGTACTTCATTACAGCAGAGAGGATGAGTGGGAGCGATAGACTGTAAATAAATAAGGTAGGAGCACATGATGGGCAGCAGGTGGCAGCAAATGGCCCTCTCTGGAATCCAGTAGAGGCTTATTGAATTACCTCGCACACACACAGGTGCAGCACTTCATTCCCAAAGTGGATGAATGCCAATTAGAAATAAATTTATCAATCACAAGCAAAGAGATACTTATGTTATATTAAGAAAATATATAGTATAAGAGGTAATTGAAGGGGTATATCACTCCAGAATATATATATATATATATATATATATATATTACATGTCTTCTCTTGAATATAATTGGACTATATGGCACTTCGCTTGTGGTGCTCAAAGCAGCAAAAAAATACATTTGAAAAGCTCAACAGCAATGTCTCTTTACAGAAATCATGACCCAGTTACTCATGATAATCCACAGACCTTGTTATGAGGAGTTTGATGTAGGAACTATGCTAGAAAGAAAATAGTTCCTATGCTCACTGTATTTTTCTGGCACTGCTTACAGTTCCATTCAGGGTTGGGGAGTAACCGGATACAAATAACAGGCAGACATTTCTATGTTGATTTCTCCATCACTCTGAAACTCACATCAAAACAATGCAGCAAGGTTATTACAGTTAACGAAAACTAACGAAATAACGAAAACTAGAGTTTTTAAAAAAACGATAACTAACTGAAACTGTATTGCGTGGTTACAAAACTAACTAAAATTCATAACGAAATTAAAACTAAAACTAATGAAAAATCCCAAACTATTATAACCTTGCAATGCAGTCTGATAAAAAGACCTGCAGGTAAGAGAAAAAATATGCAATTTTGATAATGTGCTGATCTAAGCAGGTACTGACTGTACCTACATTACTGTTTTTACAGCAGAATAATGGGGCTTGAAGTGACCTTGTCTGGGCACTACACCCATGATTGTTTTAAAAAAGCCCTGCTTCCTAGAAGGAAAAAAGTACTGCGGGAATGTGAATGTATGTGTGTGTGTGTGTGTTTGTGAGTGTGTAAAAAGGAAGTTGGCAGCCTGAACATTAGAAAGCCAGGAAACGGCTCTTTCTTTCATTCTATCCGGTGGTGTAAGATTAATGGGAAGTTTGGGTGATACAGTAATTGACTATAGGTCACATATGTGTTTGTGTGTTTGAGAGAGAGAGTAAAAACATGCCACACAGACACATACATTGGTTAATCTGAACCTACAACCTTTATTGGACTGTTTAAGGTGTGCACAGGAGCAGATTTGAGAGTCAGGAAGGAGAAGGGTGAGAGATGGGGGGGCATGATAAGAGAGGAAGTGAGAAGAAAAGGAAGGAGAGTGGAAAGGTCAAAGAGAGAGAAAAAGAGTGGACAGCAGCACTTTGTCCGTGTGGAGCCGTGCAGGCTACAGTTTTCACAGGTCTCTGATAGGCTTTTCACACTTGTTTGGGATCTGTTGGGGATCCCCCCTTCCATAATCCCATCCTCTAGAGACAGAAACAGAGAGGGAGAGCTCCCGGTCCAGAACTGAGCTGCAGACTTGGCCACACTACCGTAAAAAAGCCGAGGAAACTCACAGCGAATGACAGTGACTGAGGATTAGACAGCATTTTTTCCAGAGTTTATAGTGGCTTTCCTGTGGAGTAACAACACTAACAGTCTTTCGTCTCTGCCTATCCTGCTTCATTCCTCCTCACTATCTGGATTGTGCTTGCTGTGGTCAGATTATCCTGTTGTTGTTTTTTTCCAGTCTGCAACATCATTATTCAAATCAATAACATTTGCACTATTACCTGTATTTTCTTTTCTGCTTTTTATTTTTGCATCTGTAACTTATTGCCTGGTGCAACTGCTTCAGCGTTGGCCCTCTTGTCATTTCTCTCTTGTTTACTTAAAATTTAATTCACCCCCCCACTCCCTGCGTGCCTGAAAAAGGCTTTTTGCTTCTCACTTGGTTGTCAGGGAACACAGGAAGATTGTTGAAATAAGACAAATCAGCCAGTCCGTGATGAAAAGGAAAACTGCTGTAATGAATAGGTGTGCAGAGAATGTTGGTAATCATTATTCTAATTGGACTTAATGTCAGAAATGTGTTTGCCCATGGAAGACCAGATAAAGGAGAGAGAACCGGAGAGAGGTTGCCAGAGATTAATAGAAGGGAGGGGTAGTATGCTCTTCTGAACATCCTATCCGACAGATGTGAATGCATTGGGGTGTGGGACACGCATACACATACATACACGCGCGTACATGTATACTCTGAACAATACATACTGAAATATGAAATTACATATTAATACACATAATAGCATCGTTTCCATGATAGAAATCCCTTCCTGTCATCAATATAATTTGATTTACATGTTTCTAAAATTTGCTCCATCTCAACTGAGCCCTACATCTCGCGGAAATCATGTTCCACTGTCCATCGTACAGGAGGTCCTATCCACCATCTTGGCTCAGATTCCTCAGTTTCTCTGGAGCTGAACTCATCTCACTGCAGCTGTGCACTCTGGCACAGCAGGCTGCTGCTGTCCTCTATTTATTGTGCACAGCTCTCTACGCAAAACCCCGTCCATGCATGTATTACTTTATCCCTTTCATCACGTAATGCAACCTGGCTATATCTTTAACTCGAGTACCCTCTATGTATTTTCCTCCACAAGCTGTTGCATGTACACATATTGTGTTAGTGTGCGCATCACAGGCTGTGTAGTACAGTTTATATCACATTCTTGTTTTATCTATACAATCATACAACACACCATAGCCTCTCTATCAGCCACAGACCCTTGCATGAGCTAACACATAGAGAAATCTTAATAATATATTCCTAATGCTATACTGTGGTAAGCTGCTATGCTATGATAAAATATACTGAATCAGTTCACTGATGTAGTGGACTTCTGAAAAAATAAAATAAATGTTTAAGAACCTTATTATGAACCTCCCTTCCCTTTCTGATTAGCTCCCTCTGACATCAGTCGGTATTCAGGATGAGTAATGTCATAGAAGGCGGGCATGTCATGTGTCAATTAAGCAGTCAAGCGGAAAGTGTTGATAGGCTGGCTTAAGATTCAACAAGGAGTAAATCAGAGCATCCTCGCTCCCTGACTGGCTGAAGAGGAGAGCAGGGAGGGACCTTTCCACCAGAAAGGGGAGGTCAGTCCATTAAACATCTGGACAAAAAACTGCAGGTAAGAGTATGATGGTGTTTTCCTTTTTCTTCATCCAAGAAAAACAGTTTTTCGTTGCAAAAACGTTACTATAAAGGTAATGGGCGTGATTGCTGTTCAGTTCCAGTTCTGCTTTCCAGTCCAATAGACACAATAAAACCCAGACTCGCCCCCCCCACCGTCGGCCCTTGTCCTGCTGTGCTGATTGGTCGGGGGAGCTGTCAGGTGAGCGTGTTCTTGGTCTGGGAATGGTCAGCCTGGCGAGCTGGTGATGGTCTTGACTGTGTAATTCTGAAAGAGCGGCTGCATG
Organism: Centropristis striata; assembly: GCF_030273125.1. Classification (NCBI taxonomy): domain Eukaryota; kingdom Metazoa; phylum Chordata; class Actinopteri; order Perciformes; family Serranidae; genus Centropristis; species Centropristis striata. The sequence goes on from NC_081524.1 coordinate 12,844,417, forward strand.
AACATGCCCAGTGTGCCGAACACGCACACAAACACAAAGATCCACAAGAAGAGGCGGTCGATCACCATGGCAACGTACTTCCAGTCCTCGCTTACCTGTGGTAGGGGGAGGGAACAAAGGGGTTTAGATAGGTCGAAGATACAGATTATTAAATATCTTTTCAGACCGGATGCAAGTGATTTGTGCAGAAAAAAGTTGTATGTCTTTCGTATTTCACAGTGCATCTTTTCCCGATTAAACTTGTTCAATGTGAATTTTGAATGCTTACAAAAACAAGCCAACGAAGAGAATAATGACTTATGCTCATGTGCTCAATAGATTCTTGAATGTCAATCATTTTTGTCCTTTTGCCCTTTATCATGAAAACTGATCATAAAGCCTTGTATTAAAGGCTCTGTACAACATATAATAAACACATGCGAATATAAACAGACTGTTTATAACCAGTGCGATGAAGCTTGATACTTGATACTATAGAGAGCAAAGGAAAAAACGTATTCGCCCTGAAGTATATTGAGATTTCTCCTATGGGATTTCTGCATTGGATTTTGGATCATTGCAGAAAATAAGCTCTGTGGCAAACACACGTTCCTGATGCCTATGCGTTTTCTTTAACAGGATAATCTTCACAAATGAACACCACTTTTATGATGTTTGAAAAGTTAATGCAGCCAATAGAAGCAAAAAGCTAACATTATGCCATAGCCAACTACACCACGGTCACATGACTTCTACGTTACTATTGTTATTTTTCAGATGGTCTCCGACAAGCTAACCAGCAGGTTTGACAAGCTAGCAAAACTATTGTTTGCAAGAGCACTGAAAAACCAAAACTGAAAAAGCACTGAAAGACTAGTGAGAGAGTTCCTGTCCGTGTCCGGTGTGATGACGTTTAATGTCCTCTACAACCACTGAAGTTCACTGTAGACACGTAAAAACCAGTAAAAACACATGTAAAATTCACAAATGGGGGTACTTACTAAGGTATTTTATTTCTTACAACATTTCCAGTCAGTAGAGTTGAGTGTGGCTTTATTATAGAAAAAAAACATGAATGAATGAATGATTGTGTGAAACTTTAATTTTGATGGACATTAGTTTTGGTCTCGGTGTGAAATATTTGAACATGAATAATTGTCCAGGAATAGTTTCTTCCCTGGTGTGTAAAGGCTTTGAGGTGAGGGGAATCATCTCTCCTTCTCATTCTCTCTTGCTCACTACCCCCCTGCTTTTCCTTATGCAGAGGGTTAATGGAGGTGAAGGGTTAATGTGAGCCGAGACTAGCTCTGCCACACAGCTCTGATGAGGTCCAACACAAGTCAAGGAGGAGCAGAAGGACATGAGGGACGAGAGAGTGAGTGATGGAGGACAGAGAAACAGAGGGGTGTGCTGACACTGTAACCCCCTTTGATGAAGACTGTGGGGAGGAGAGGGAGAGCTGACACGTCGTCCACTGTGCCAGGAGAGGGAGGATTTTAAAGCGGTCGGCATGGCAACGGGACGGTAACTGTGTGGATGATGGACAGAATTACAGAGGATTGTTAATTCCTGTGTCAGTTTCTTTCATTCCAGGAGAGGAGGCTGGTCTTCTAAGATGCCTTGAGGAGAAGCGATAAAAAAATGCCACCCTCACTCGGCTGTCTCGGTTTCTCTATTCCAGCGCTTCTCCAGTTGTACTCCTTCTATATGCACACGTCATGCCGCTGCTATAATTACATGTCTGTGTTGAATATTCAGAGAGCTATGATTGCGTCACCAGATCTGTCTCCTTTGCTTATGCTCCGGTGTAGTCCCCCATGCGTTTCAAATGGCAGAGCTAAACGGGACTGCTGCTTGGCTGTATCGTCACTATAACTTGATATGGCACTGAAAGGACAGAGCTGTGCTGCTCATGATGCTTCTTATGTGCACATAAAAGAAGATGATTTTATCCACAGAGAGACAAGATAATACTTTATTTTAATATGGAGGAGAGCCCAAGCTTCACACCTCATCAGGCTGATATATCTATTTATCACAGTATGTATATATTATGATATAAGTGTATGCAAGAAATGGCAGAGCAGTAAACTGCAGGAATAAAGGATTGATTGGCATCAGCATCACTTCATGTTTTGAGGGTTATGTAATCAAACAATGTAATTTCTATTAGGGCTATATGGTAGTGGAGTGGTTGGTACTTTCTTCTTGCAGCAAATTGCACGTTCCAATCCGGCTTGCGGCTCTCGGTTTATATGTTCTCCCTGTCAGCGTGGGTTCTCTCAGGGCCTCCGGCTTCCTCCCACAGTCCAAAGACATGCAGCTTAGGTTAAATCAGTGACTGTAAATTTCCCGTAGGTGTGAATGAGAGCGTGAATGGTTGAATGGTGAATGGTTGCCTCTATGTGTCAGCACTGCGATAGTGACACATCCAGCAGTCAGGTGACAACATTAGCATTTGTGTCTCTGGCTACCTGGCGAATGCCAAGTCCAATATTTACTCTCACCTCTGTTTTAGTTTCTGCCAAACCAGAAATATCCGGCTCTTTAGCTGCTAAATTCTTCACTGTGTTCACAAGATAGTTCCTTATTGTGTCCATCTGTTGTTGTATTTTTGGTGCTAAGCAGGTAGCATACAGGGGTTAATCAGCACTCTATATTTTACTTTGTTTTCCCTGAACAGTTAATTAGTGTGTCTGAAAATGACCAAACTAGTAAAGCGCTAGCGTTAGCCGATAACTTAGCATGTAGTCGCTTCTGGTTCCAAAAAGCCATAGTGACAATGGACAAAATTCCAAACTCAAGACCTAACTGACAATATATTGCTATCTGTTATCTGTTTATCCTACTTTTTATTATTATCAGTATCACTCTTACCCTAAATAGTCCAGTACAGGCTGAACCATGATAAGGAGCAACAGAGACTGCCAAATGCTGTAAATGGTAACATATAGATAATATACTCACACTCTGATCATCATCCTCACTCTTCATGTGGTTGGCGATGAAGCGTACTCCTTCCACAGCCTCCTCAAAGCCCGGACAGGCTTGAGCCAGCAGGGCCTGAGTCAGAGCAGGACCTCCTGCTGCTTGCTTCCCCCGCGACAGATTTGCAGAGCCCCCTTCCCGGCCATCCCTCACCCTGTTGAGACCATCCATGGATCCCCCTCCCGCTCCTCCCAGGTCCCCTCCAAACTGTTTAATAGACGCCCGGTTCACATAGCAGGTACAGGGGTCATTGTCCTCCTTGCCGAACACCCCTGTGGAGGCTGCCCCTCCGTTCCCTCCAGCGTTGCCCAGCCCGAGCCCCACCATCAAGGCCCCCGCCTCCCCGCTGCGCCCACCCTCCTTCTGCTCCTGGGCCCTCCTTCTTTGCCGCAGCCGCTGGCGCTCGCAGTTGTTCCTGGGCTGGCGCATGAAGAGCAAGGCAGGAAGCTTGTTGAGGAACACCAGTTTAACCCAAGGGGGCATGGTGTGTGTGGTGGGCGAGCGATGGTGTACGTTGAGCACACACACACTGGTGACTATAGAGAAAGTGACCAGGACCATAGTGAACATCAGGTACTTCCCCACAAGAGGGACATCTAGTGAAGTTGGGGGCACAATCTTGGAGATCAGCAGCAGAAACACAGTGAGAGCAAGCAGCACTGAGATGCAGAGTGTCATCTTCTCTCCGCAGTCAGACGGCAGGTAGAACACCAGGATCGCCAGTGAGGTGATGAGCACACACGGGATGATGAGGTTGATGGTGTAAAAAAGAGGCTTCCTGCGAATGATGAAGTCGTACGTGATGTCCACGTAGGTAGGGTCAGCTGGATTCTCATTTCGTCTGCCTGGCAGGGCGATGATGTCCCACTCACCGCTGGGCGTGAAGTCGTCCATGCTGGCCACGTCAGCACGGAGAACCAGATCGATCTCGGTGCGGTCGTACGTCCAGGAGCGGAAGCGCAGCGTGCAGTTCTGCTGGTCAAAGGGGAAGTGCTTGACCTCGATCTTACAGGCTGATTTATAGATGGCCGGGGGCAACCAGAAGATACTGCCATCATAGGAGACCACTGCGTTAGAGTAGAACGACACCTCGTACACCCCATCGGCACTGAGCGAGAAGAGGACAAAGAGTCGAAAGAGAAGTCAGACTAACAGAAACCTTTGTTTTATGCATTAACTTAAAAAAAACTATTTTGTAAACAAGAAGTATAATGAGATATTTCCCCTGAATCTTGGGAACGGTGGAACATGACGCATCTCATTATGCAAGACGGGTTAATTAAACAGCTCCAGGACACACACACACACACACACACACACACACACACACACACACACACACACACAGACTTGGAAGTCACAGGGCTCTGAGGCGTCTCAGGGCAGCAGGGTCGCTCCTCCTTCTACAAACACTAGGAACAGGATGAGCATGCAGTCTAGACAGGAAACACGGCCCACAGGTCCGATAGGGTCGAGTTCAACAGCTCAAATTAGACACTTCGGTCAGAATTTAGCTGACAGTATTAAAGCTTTACATTGAATTCCCACTTAACTTAAGCTCTTGACAAGAGAACTAATTAATGATGGCTAATGCTGTTAAATGTGGCAAATGCAAAAGCATAATTCATCATTTTAGACTGATTAAAAAATTGACCCACGCCAAGGTACACTCTCAGATACACTTTTCCTGCTAATTTAGTTACAAAATGTTTTTACTACTTGTTTCCAGAGCTGATCGGCCTTTTTAGGTGACTGACAGGAGTTGGAGGCAGAGAAGAGGACTGGAAGGATAGCATGTCGATGAGGGGTTCGTGGGATTAGCGGGATCATTTTATCCAGAGTTCTGCAGGTCAGCGATCTTTTAATCTTCACTAAAGTAAGGACTGAGGCATGGAAAGCGGAGAAGGCTAGACAGATCACTGTACTCTGATGAGCTGATTTACATATTGTAGGCTGACACTCAGTTTCCATTACATTGAGAAGAGTGGTCTGCATCCTTAGCTCCCTCAGACATGCAAGCTAATTGTAATTGAAAACTAAAAAAGCAAGTTTCTCTTTCACGCTTGTGAAAAGATAAAATGCATTAAAGTTAATTGGTTTTTTTATTGTGTTTTTTGTATAAATTTGCCATATGGTTAATTTTAGTCATATTGCCCAGACCTATATTCAAGTCTGGATTTTAAATTGAGCAAAGTGGACAACAGCCCACAGGGAAAGTATTAAAAAGTCCCAATATGAGTGTAAATGTACAGTTAATTTCAAATATTCTCAAAGTTTTACCTTGCTGTTAGACAGCCCTGTTTAAGTTTACATGGCGGCAACTGAAGCTGTTATCTATGCTCTCTTTTAAGCCACCAGACTCCTTTGACAAAAGCAGTGATTTCATCCTGTAGAACACATGAGTTGCAGACCAACTGCAGCCTTGAGCTGAATATTGTTAGAATTGTTTGTGTTATTGTGTGACTTTGGCATTTTGATGAGTTAATGTAGATTCACCAAAGTCACACAATAACAAACAAACCAATCGAGGCAACTGTAACCAGCTACTCCCATGTAAAATGTTGTTTTTGTCAATGGAGTCTGGTGACTTTGAGGAGAGCAAAGTAGGGCTGTGAATGGGAGTAGTTGATAACAAAATTTATTTTTTGCCACAGGGGCCCCTTTATAGTTATTTATCAAGTGTTTCTGCATATACAGAGAAAAAGAAAAACATCACACATTTAACCCAAAAAGACTTAAGATGTGTGTGCTTCTTTTTCGGTTAACTGTATACATCTACTGTATGTGTATCTATCTGGTTGTGCTGTGCAGATGACTCCATCTTTGAAGTGTCTCATGAGACTCGGAGGTACTGTATAGTAATGTAGCATGAGTGATTTGAACAGATTACAGTGGACATATTCATCCATGTGTGGTGGGCCTGCATGTATTACACAGTTAAACCTCTGGCGTTTAATTGATGTTCTTATCCAAAGTGACTTACAATGGTGGCAGCTGGATCTTACCGCCTGGGAGTTCACTTTAAAACATTATCGATTCAATACGAGAACTGTACGCATTGCATGTTTGTGAGTGTGCATGCATCCATGTGTGTCTTCAGAAGTGAGAGTAGGAGGGTGAGTGAGTGACTCACTTGTTGTAGAGCACCACGTCAGGGAGCCAGATGTGTTTTGAGGGCAGCCTGACCTTCAGCATCCCGTCAAACTCCTCAGGGACCCAAGTCAGACGATAGTCCTGCCACTCCTTAGGGCCAATAAAAACAAAATACTTAATCACTCGTGCACCAATTACACAGAAAAACAAGGAGGAGCAGGAGAGGAGAAGGTCTGTTTGTCTATCAGTCTGTCAGTCTGTCTGTCTGTCTGTCTGTCTGTCTGTCTGTCTGTCTGTCGGTGGTCAATATGACACACCACAAGCCTGGGGAACATCCTGTGCTGTGTGTCCCTCTATGCTTACATCATACTTTTAGCCTAAGAGAGAGAGTGAAGCGTTCATGTCCGAGCCACAGACCAATCAGCATGATTACAATGGCATCTAAGGCTGTTCCTCTGTATGTGTGTGTGTGTGTGTGTGCATGCATGCATCTGCAAACATATCCCTGTCCTCTGAGTAACCTTATGTAAAAAACAAAAAACAAAAACATTATCATGTTCTCAATGCTGTGGGTTAGTCATCGACATTGCCACACTAAAGCCTCTGTGACCTGTTAAAGCAGTTCTGCCTGGCTCTTCTATGTTATGGCCATGTTGGAGCTGTAATGCCCATGCTAGGTCATCTGCAGTAAGTCTGATGTATTATGGTCATTACAGTTTGTCTTGGCTCTGGACAGCTGTCCTTGGCTACCCTGTGTTCCGATAGCAAAGGGATCCATAGAGTGCTGATGGCCATTCCACGCTCTGTTACATGTCATAAATCCTCTTTTGCTCAGGTGCAAGTGTATGTCCGTGTGAACATGAGACAGAAAAATGCATTAAGCTATAAACAATCTAATCAAAAATGCAGCATCCATAATGACATTTAACACAAACCAGACATATATAGATCTAAATTTAAGTCCAAATTAAACATACGTCTGTGTTATTTGTTCTGACACCTGCCCTCCAAAGCAAGCACATATGTTGCCAATGTATGTGGCTGACTGCATTTGTATACCTTGTAAATGTGTATATCTACATGTTCTACCATGCTATAGGCCTCAGCTGGAAGCACACAAAGAGCCAGCCATGTAGAAGAGGGTCACAGCTCAGTCAGGGTCACATTATTCACAGAGAGAGGTTAGAGTAGGTCTCATCCAAAACCACAAACTGCCAACTTCACCAGCTGGGCAATAGGGGGTCAAAATTTGTGCAAAGGGCTTTTGGTGTCATCAGTTATCTGTGATTTGGGCGTTAAATAAAAAAAAAATCTGTGTCCCCTCCTCATAAATTTCAACTCACTCATCATTTTTCTCCTGTCAGATTTTGGATCTTGGAGGACGTGTATTGTTTGATGTCTCTCTTACTGTGTGACACTTCACCACTCATGTCAGTTCTCAGGGCTGCTGCTCCACATGAGTGGAGGCAGGATTATAAACTCTACACAGCCACAACCAGTGAAACTTAAAGGACACAGAGATGCATCTGCCCCCTCCAGTAACTGGACCAGTGCTCATATGCTATGGTCTACTGGTAAATAACACTGTGGCCCCATGATTATGTAATATAAATCATCATGTATTCTATATTATATTGTAGAGAGAGCATTATTCAGTGTCTGCATTTGTCACTACCATCTAAGTCCCTTGTGGTGTGTGATGAACTTAAACTGACCTCGCAGTAAAACTGAGAATTCTAATGCAAAACCATCCACAAACAGATATTCAAAGCTATAATACTCTATGTAACATTTCCACATTAACATTTCTGTCTTAATTTCCTTTTCTATGTGTGACAAAGAGTTACTATGTACTGGCGGTAAGATGTGGAATAAACTGGGAAGTCTCACCTGTGTTAGCCAAACATTGGTGGTCATCACCTGCTCCCTTTCATGCTGCAGAAAAAGAAGACACACACATTACAAACTATAATTAAAGGGTACCTGAGTAATCATTTCAACACCTCCAATGAGCTGAAGGAAATGTCAGAGATTAAAAAAATAAATTAAAAAAAGCTGTGCAAATGCCAAGCCCAAGACAAAATAACCTTGATGACAACATGTACTGTATATTAATTTCTCAGACTTTAAAAAGCTCCTCCAGAAGCACAGAAGCCTTCATAAAGCTTTATGTTATGTAGAGAATTTCTCAACAGAATGAGTAAACATATGTGTTCTGTGTAAAATAAGTGGAGTGGCTCTTTTATCTTACACAAAGTTAAACTTCAGTAATACTCTAAATGATATGAGTGGAGCATGTTTTAGCTCCGAGGTGGTAGTTAGTCTTGAGCTTGTTTGCAGTGGTGAAAAAGTACATTTACTCAAGTACTGTACCTTCTGTAAGAACAATCCTGAGTTACTATACTTATAGTAAGTACTTTTGTTACTGTAAGTATTTTAATTTCATGCTACTTTATACTTTTTACTCCACTACAGTCAGGGCCAGATTAACACTCTGCTGTACCCTGGGCAGCAATATTCAGGGGCCCCATCATCACGACCTCAGAATCACAATAATCTGGCAAAATATAGAATAAATTACAGTAATATACAGTTAATATACTCAATACATCAATAACTAACTGTCATCAAGTGCATTTTCATGTACAGATGTGCAAACACTCATAGAACTACAAATGCACCACAATGTCCAAACAAAACACGTCAGCATCAGTATAATCTGGTGAAATTGACCCACAACATAGATAATAATAATAATAATAATAATACATTTTATTTGGAAGGCGCCTTTCTTGGCAAGGACACCGTACAAAAAGATAGAAAATGATCGGGAGGGAAGTGTCCTCAATTTTCACAAAAAAAACAAGTAAGCAACCACTTTAAAAACATCCAATATTAATTTAACAACACCTAATCCCAGCACAAATGTATTGAATTGATAGATGCATCACAGAGGAAGACAAGACACAAACAAGAATAAAGAATCTAAAATCAAGTAGCATTTTGGTCCTCAGCTCATTTTAAATAGAATTCACCTCAAAATTAATTTGTGACCGACGGCGCCGATGGACAGTTTAACATATTAGCGAGAGATAACCAAATATTTCGCTTGTGCTCACACTGCCCTGGGCCCTAGAGGTCGGGGGCCCCTGGGCAATTGTCCAGTTGCCCATGTGGTTCATCCGGCCTTGACTACAATAGAACTTGTCACGTCACAAGACTTGTCTTGTTTATATCACCATTTTGGCAGGAAGTGTGAGCAAAATGAACAGCACATGACTAACAAAGTCTAAGAGATATCCTTTAAGATGATAAACCGATTTTATTTAACTAGTCTATATTTGCAAAAACTCAAGAAGGACATTCATGTAAGTTGCACCGTTTGCAGAGAGCTCAGAGAAATGCTAGAAATGCTAGTCCACATACAAAACATCTGTGGAGTAAATTGTCTCCATTTGTTGCTGATCATATTTACCCCAACTTCATATTACTGTGGAAAAATGCAGTTAGGATTCAATAAATATGACAGGACTCTTTGCTCACAATTCTATTTGATTAATCTATTATGAATAAATTATATATCCATAAATCAAAATATTTAAACAAAATGCCAAATTTTACAGAGCTCCATGTCAAACAGGACATTTCATATATTTGCAAATAACAAAAACGCTGTTATAGTATAACCTCTGTAAACTTTACAGTGTTTTTATTTTTTACTTTTCTTAGTTGTTGTTATTAGTATTTAACTTGTTTCAAATTCTTTAGTCATCTTGGCTTACTTGTAATTGAAGACTTAGTATTTACAAAAGGTTTGCAAGTCTTGTATAATTGTTGATACAATAAAGTTTGGAGGGAAAAACACATTTAGGCAGGAAGTGTTAGTAAAATGAAAAGCACCAGCGATCATTTCAAGCCGTCAGAGTTCATGTTAATTCACAGGACTAATAACGCTAAACAAAACGTGTAGGTTTAAGCTTTAATGACCATTTTAATCATAGACATATATACATATATATAATATATATATATATGTCTATGATTTTAATGCCCCTGGAATGATTTTCACTAGTCTTTAAACAGCCGTTGCAAATCTGCAGTATTCATACATCTACAATTATAGGTTCTCCTCATCCTACTCTGGAGGAGTAGGCTACGACAGCCTGGAGGTCTTTATTTGGACGAAATCGGGATTTGTGGATAATATTTATCTTTGGAGTCTACCGGTTTGTCTTCACTAGCAGGGTAAGTGTCGCTTCAGTGAACGTTAGCATAGCGCCGGTTAGTGTAACGTTAGTGTAACTGGTGTGCTAACTTGTATATGTAGCATTAGCTTAGCTGACGGTTAAGGTTAGTCTGTATGGTCGATATAGCTACCTAGCAACAATAACCGTTACATTATTAATGTGTGAAATGATGTGGAAAGGCACCACCTCAGCTGTGACATTACACCTTTTTGACAATTATCATGAAAGTACCATGACATTTTTTATTACAGGCAAATAATTCCCAAATATTAAATGAACAAATACGATATTTACGTAATGAAGCGTCACCATACAATGTAAATCCGTTTCTTGCGGAGTCCCGTCGCTCACTTTTCTTCCGTTTATTATCAGCTCGTTTTAATGCAGTATGCGTCTTTCAGGATCTTAAGGAAACCGATAAAATGTTATCCGTTTCATTTGTCTGTGTCTGTCCTGGCTAAAAGACGCACAGCAGCTAGCATGCTCACTCTGTACTTTAGCCTATAAACACAGCAGACGAAGAAACTCGCTGCTGTCAATCGTATACGATTGACAGCATGCGTTAGCGTGACGTCATTCCCCGGATCACTATTGTAATTTACTCCACTACATTTATTTGACTTTACTTGGCAAATAACAATTTCAAAAATCTACAATCAGTTTAAAGTAAGCATAGATTTTAGTAGAACATTGTGACATATTTACATTCCAACTATACCTTGGTATATATACACATTTATAGGTCAGAGCAAATATCTTTTTTAATTTGTAATATAGATATTTATTCTTAATTTATTTTTTAATAGCTGTTTGTTATGTGTGAATGCACAGTCAGGATCGCTACCTTTTGTTGTACTCTATGTATGACATTAAAGGAATTTTATTCTCAGTATACCTTATATTGTTATAGATGAAATTAAGTCACCCAACCATATATAAAATTAGTACAATTGGCTAACAACATTACAATAAAATACACCTTATATGTTACTGCATCAATAAGCTGATAGTATAATATATAATAATGTAACCCTTAAAGTTTTAATACTGTAACTTAAAGTGCATTTCAGAAATTGTGGTATTGCTTATTAAGTACAAGATTTTAACCACTGCTTGTTTGCTTGTCTGTTAGGAAAAAAAGTGTTCTGAATAGATTTCCATGAAACAGATCAGGCCTTGGACTAAATGATTATCAGACTGACTTGAGATTTTCTGTGAATTCCATCATCAGACAACTCCAATTTCAGCTTCAACCGTGAGAGCTGAATACAAATCATTTTCCAGCATTAGCCAGCATTACTGCCTGGTTTTGTACCTTTAAAAATGCCTTTTACATGTAATTCACACCATCTTTTGGCCTCCTTTTTATATGTAGTGACAATTAAATGATGAGTAACACATTGGATTGCCCTCATGCTGTCAAAGGTGCACACAGTTTGTGTTCAGGGTGTGTGTAATGTGCACACTCACCACGCTTATGAGCTGGGCCAACGACACCATCAGCTGCACTGTAACCAGCTCGGAGCCATTAGTCGCAGGACGGATCAGTTTGTTGTAGTGGGCAGGGTTTAAGAGATGCTCCACCAACCGTTCCTCTGTGTCTGCCCCGAGGCCGCCTGTAATGAGAACACATTATCACCATCATCATCTGCCTCTATCATGAGACCAAAATGCTGCAGCCATCTGTGTCTCTCTTGGCACTTTAAAAAAAAAGACTTTTATCATATTGTTTATATCAGCTATTCTCAACCTTGGGGTCGGGACCCCAATTGGGGTCGCGAGATGATTTCTGGGGGTCGCCAAATCATTTTGGAAGTCAGCTCTGTCTCCACTGTGTTAAATTGTTCATGTGTTAATGTGTTTTAGTCTTTTTGGTCACTTAATGTCTTTTTTTGGGGTAATTTTTTGTCTTTTTTGTGGTCAATTTGTGTCTTTTTTGGTCATTTTGTATCTTTTTTGGATCATTTTGTGGTCAATTTATGTCTTTTTTGGTCATTTTGTTTCCTTTTTTTGGTCTTTTTGTGTTTTTTTCTGGTAATTTTGGTAATTTTGTTTCTTTTTTGGGTCATTTTGTGTCTTTTTTGTGTCTTTTCTGGTCATTTTGTTTCCTTTTTTTGGTCATTTTGTTTCTTTTTTGGGTGATCTGAACTGTGCGTGTGAGATTGTGTTCAGTGAGCGGGGGTCACGGACAACATGCATGTTAAATTGGGGGTCGCGACTCAAAAAGGTTGAGAACTACTGGTTTATATAGTATAATCACAGAGGAGCCTGAAATCAGTGGTGCTGTTGGGTTTCTGTGCTTGGCCACTGCCCTCACTGCCAGCAGTGAGAGCTGGCTATCCATGAATATCGAGAATGCACAGCCTTTGAACCATGGCATTACTCATCACTGCCGGCTGGAGCACGTCGGCACAGCTCGATACACACTTCTTACAAGATCTGACATCATAAGAATGAGTCAACCAGTCTGAATGTCTCTATCGCTATCCTTTCTGTCTCTATCGCTCTCTCTGTGCCTCTGCTCTGTCTCTATCTATTCTCCTCTGCTGTGTTGCACTTCTCCCCCAACTGCCAGTCTTTTGTAGCTTTGGGTTATTTTCACTTCATCTCTCACTTCTCCTGTCTTCCCCCTCCATCCCCTCCCTCCCTCATTCCTGTCCTCCATCCCTCCATCTGTAGCAGACTGTAGTCGTATCTGTGTGAGTGGTCGAGTTTGGGCAGAGCTGTCACAACAGCACACACAGGAGGGGAGGCGTTTTACTGAGAGACATGATGCATGGAGAAAAACAACTGTTCTGCACCTCCCTGCACTACTCACTCCCTGCCTCTCTGGCATCTGCTCACTCCTGTGCTGCATCTTTTCCCTCACACGTTCCCCCTGAAGATAAACACAGCCTGCTTACTGTTAACTTGGTACCAACCTTGTCATATTTAAACCTGCTATTTTGGAAGCTATTTCCACTGCAGGAAAACAAACGTGTGAAAGCTGATGGAGGTAATTAACACTAGGACTGCACAATTAATCAATTGTAGTGTGGACTAGTGCAATATCCAAATCACAGGAGGAGCAATATTTACTAAAGGCAAAATATGTGTGAACGTACCATTGTGACTAAAGTGTTTCGGTGTTGCAAGATGTGGTTGCATGTGATTTGGTACAGATCCATGGAAAAAAAAATCTAAATTTAATTATTTTAATACATTTTCAGTGAAAAATGGGAATGATAATACAAAAAACATTGACATTCCGTTCAATATCGTGAATCATATCATAAATCCAGTATCAGTCTAAAATATGCCATTTTTTCCCAAATCTTTCATGCAGCATTAACACACAATTAATATTACTATACCAGACAATAAAAACAATGCAATGGGAAAACGCAACAATCATAATAGACAAAATAAAGGCAGAAACTACTCTTTCTACACCTTTAATTCCTTTTTTTCATGCATCATCTGCATAAAAGCAACAGGACATGGACTGAAATAACAATCAGTAGACCAAATAAGATGTAGTCAATTAATCAATAAGTCAATTAGCTTATCAGCTGCTTTTTCTGTATTATATCAGGTGTGTTGCAATATACCAGAATTGACTGTCCTAGAAGGGACAAAACACACAAAAAGTTAAGTTAAAGATTTATTTGAATGATCTTTTTTTTGGTGCAGTTTTCTATAGATACCACAATATTATTGCGGTTGTAAATGCTTTTGGCCATGATAATTGTGTTGTGAAAATCTGATGTTGTGACAGCCCTGATTTATACCATTGCAAATGTAATATATTCTGAGACGTTAAAGATATTAACTTGGGCTTCTTGGGTAAAATAATGATTAGTAAAACAATCATTAAATGAATCAATACTGAAAATAATCTTTACTTGCAGCCGTATCAATTGTATTGAGAGCTAAATATATAAGCTATGATATTTCTGCATAAAGGGAAACACAATCAGAAACAATTACAAGTACATTTGACATTAATACAATTTTTTCAATTTCCGTATTTACATGAATTATGAAAACGGTGCGTAAAAATGGAAATGAAAAAGCCATAAAAAAATTAAACATACACAACTGATGTTATTTTATGTGTTGTATGTATTTTCACCATTTCCCTCTGAATGTGCTTTCGAGTTGCTGTGACTCTTGTCCTCCCCTCTGTTTCCCCCCTCATCTCCTCCTCCCCCTCCTCCCTCTTGCCCTGTAGCGCTGCTGTGTTCACTGAGCAGGAATGATAGCCTCTGTCTCTGGATCAATGAGGACTCTATTCATGCCCCATAAACTAAACACGCAATTCCTCGCTCCCCCCGTGTCTTTTTTTAATCTTCTGCTCTTTCCTCTGTCCCGTCTCTTCGGTCTCATTTTCTTTCACACTTTCTCCGTCTTTCCATCATCCGAAAGGCACCATATTTTCTCCTCACTCCCCTGACTGTCTCCCTCGCTCTCATCCTTCCTGTTATCTCCATCTCCTCGCCGCTGACAGCCACTGTCCATTTATTGCCCCTTCTCTCGCTAATCCACCATCATCAATACACATCCTGTCAGCACATGTGTGTAGCACTCTGGTTGTTTATTGTGCACAGGCGCCGGTTTGTTTTTTTTATGTGCATATGTGTGTGTCTTTTTGTGTGCACATATTCATGAGGGAAATAAACACTACTGTCTGTGCCTGAACCATATGAGTAATGTATATTATTCCCAGAAGCCCAAGGCAATAACACTGTCGGATGAGACAGAAAGCTAATACTTAAACAATGATGAAGCAGAAAAGGCCTACATTTCCATCAGCCATGCTCATAATGCAAATGCTAGTTTCATGCTCACTAACCAGATGACAAGTTAAAAGTCTTGCTTTATTGCAAAAATTATATTCAGTTGCTCTTTTATGTAAACACAGTTTGTTAGAAGGATTATATTGGCTTTATATCCACAGTATGGCAAGCAGCCTGAAGCATCAGGGCTCTTAAAGAGAATAATTTTAATGCATGATCTTTGCTCTAAAGCTTCCCAAACTGATTCTTTATATTATTTATGAAAGATTATCTTGTTATAAGACTAATAATTAGAGCCAGACCAGTTTTTTTGAAAGTGATGCTCATTTTAGAGGGAAAATTCACTGATATGGTGACAGATATAGTGAATTTTTGTCCATCTATTTTGCATTAATCACTAATCACTATAGAAACAAATGCAGAAGGATGCCTTCTTACATAGCTTTTGTAAAGATTATTTAGCATTATTCCACATTGTCAACACATTCTAGAAATGGACACTGAGGAAAATAAAGGACAGTCAATAATTAATTATATAAATAAATAATCAGAACTCTATCTTCAGTATACGTCAGTTGCTGGCCATTTAAAGAAAACTAAATTTAAATTAAATTAAATAGTATCAGTTAACTGCTGATCATTAAATAAAGAATGAATATTAAAAATGCATAATAAAATTAAAATAAATAGCTATATGACACCATTTCTAAATCACCCAAAGTGTTGTTTTCTGCCTGCAAAAAAGCTTTTAATATCAGGACAGAAAACATATATACAGATACAGATATGTCTGTGATATGCCATTTGCCATCAGCTGAACAATTTTCCGCCAGTCTTTATATTGTATATTCATATTGTTGGCACTGATGATGCATGATCTTTGCTTTAAAGCTCCCCAAACTGACCCCAGCACCTCAACTAGTTATATTATTGTCTTGTCATATGACTCATAACTAGAGCTAGACACATTCTTTAAACTGATGCTTATTTTGGACAGAAAATTCACTGATATGGTGACAGATATAGTGATTTTTTTTCTCCTATTTTGCACTTATTTTACTATAGAACAAACTCAGAAGGATGCTTTCTGACATAACTTTTGTAAGGATTATTTAGCATTATTATATATACAATGTATTACATTGTCAACACATTCTAGAAAAGGACACTGGGGAAAATAAAGGATAGTCAATAATTAATTATATAAATAAATAATCAGAACTCTATCTTCAGTATCAGTCAGTTGCTGGCCATTTAAATGAAAATAAAATGTAAATAAATATACAAACATTAGTACTGTATGTTCAGTATCAGTCAATGTCTGACCATTACATAAAGAATAAATACAAAAAAAATATTCAATAATTAATTATATAAATAAATAATCAGAACTCTATCTTCAGTATCAGTCAGTTGCTGGCCATTTAAATGAAAATAAAATTTAAATAAATATATAAACATTAGTACTGTATGTTCAGTATCAGTCAATGTCTGACCATTACATAAAGAATAAATACAAAAAAAGCAAAGTAAAATAAAATAAATAGCTATATGACACCATTTGTAAAGTGTTGTTTTCTTCCTTATGTGTTCTGTAAAAAAGGACAGAAAACATGTATATCAATACTGATACCAATATGTCTGTGATATGCCATTTGCCATCAGCAGAACGATATTCCACTGATCTTTGATATCACATTGTTTAAGTAGCTGCATTGGGAGTAATAGTGTGGGTAGTTCCTCAGTCAGAGACCCCTGAGGATGAATAAAACCAACTTTACAAGAAGCCAAACGAAGTGCAAGGCCAAACTGATTCAGTTTATTGGATGAAAAATAACTAGTGTGCAGGTAGTACAAAACTATAATTTCACCATCATTTTCGTCAGCCTTTGTGTGTTTCTTTCTTTAACGATAGGATGACGTCTCAAAAACGTTCAACATGCACTGTAAAAAAAAATGTCTGTAGATTTTACAGTGACCGTAAAATGATAAATGGGTTAATTCAGTTTTAGTAACAATGAAACACTGTAAATGTATATATCAGCCAAAACAGTATTTTTTACAGTTTTATTTTTTGAAAAATACATTACTCCAATGTTAAATACACTGTAATATGTATTAAATATCAAATATATATATATATATATATATATATATATATATATATATATATATATATATAAGCGTCACTGTCATTTTTGCATTTCTCTTTTGTAAAAAAATACTTTTTCTCAATGTTAAATATACGAAGCACCATATCTCTAACATAAATATACTGTAATATTTTATGGTAAAATCTTTAATTTATGTGGCATTTATAAAGTATTTTCTTGTCAATTATATGGCAGAACAGCGTTTCTTTTGATGGAAAAACTTATTTATACAGTAAAAAATTTTATAAAATGGAAATCTTAAACGTGAAATCAACAGTGCAAATATCTTTTTACCGTAATATTAAAAAAAGTTCTACCGTTTTTATTACGGTAAAATTCTGGCAACCACAGCTGCCGTTTTTTTACCGTAAAAACAACAGGTTTTTTTTACAGTGTGCCGAGGAAGAAACAAGTGTGTAGGTCTGAAAACAGCTCCAGATGTGTATATTGTTACGACAGAGGCTAATACGTTTGAACTCCTGTACTTAGTAGAATAACAAAGTCTGCCATATGCATCCCGCCACATGTGTATTGACGCAAATCTGAATTGAGATGCAGATTAAAAAAAGGATTGTGCAGTCTTGGCTTACATATCCGCTCCCTGAGTCTCTCTGTTTCCTGCTTATTTTTACTGAAATATTTGCATGCATGGGCTCAGGATGAAAGTCTAGACTAATATTTTACGACACTGAGACAAATTAGAGACCAAAACAGAGAGCTTCTCTGGTTTATTCTTATCTCAAGAACAAGACTGGTAAAAATATCCACACACTGCAGCCTGATCGCTGCACAAACATGTTCATGCTCATCCTCAGCACTTCCTAATGCTTCAGAACAAAGACGGATCCCTCTCCTTCTCTGTCTCCACATGCGACGCGCTGTCATGCTAAAGGCCGAGCTGAGTGGTTGTAATGTTGCTGGTAGCTCAGGTTGTATTCTGGTTGTTTTCCAGTGCAAATATTGCAAACTTAATGTGACACTATGAATATTTCAGCAGGGCTCCCCATTAGACCCTGGAGCGAAGGAAGTTACACACCACCACGCACATGCAGACACACACACGTCAGTGACACAGCACAGAGACGGTAGCCATGTTAAGTGTTTGATTGCTTCACAACTACATCCGCTCCTCTTTCCTTTTTCTAACAGCTATTGATCTCATCGTGCCGATCCACCTCCGAAAATGTGTCGGTCCTACTAATGACTTTTGGGAAATTGCTTTAACTTGTTTGATCACATAAAGTCATCAATCTTTACATTTTTACAGCATGTGTTGCTTGCCGTTTACAAAGCTACTCAGAGGCCAGAGTCCACACACGCCGTAAAGACAAATGTGGAGAAAATGAGGGCGAAGCGAGGGCTAAATTGAATTATCCCGCTAAGACTATTACAGTGATGATCTCTATTTATACGGCTCGCCCAAATGAGAAAAGGTTGGAGGGAAAGAAGGGTCGCTCTGTGCTCCGTGCTCTGCCAAAGAGGCTTTTTGGCTGCAGCTGGGACCTTTTATGCTGAAATATTCTTAAATCAATAATGGAGAGATCCATTGATCTACTGGCAACACCCAATTGGCACCGTAGTGCCCATGGAAGTGAGATATTAATATTGATCCCCCATCCAGCTGCAATATCACGGCACTCCAAAAACAAAGCCATCCTGCTGTGAACTAACTGAGGCCGGAAGAAGCTTTACTGTCGCCAAATTCAAGAAACTCCACAGTCAAGAACTTTAGATTGTGCTTTTTAAGTGACTGATAATGTTGAGGAAACTTTTATTAACAGTGCTACTCATTTAATGCAACATATTTCATGTGTGCATCCACTTCAGTTCTGTGCTTAACTCTGTTGTTATGAACATCATCATAATACTAATAAGGGCTCGATGATATCGTCAAAATCTTCTATACTGATAAAGATCATAAAGATAATTTAATATCCTAATTGTCTATATAAAACAAATAATAATAATAATAATAATAATAATAATAATAATAATAATAATAATAATAATAATAATAAAACCTATTTTTGTTTACTTCATTATTTATTATTGGACCACTTAAAAGTCCTGAATAGGAACTCGTTTATTATGAGCTTTGGGCAAAATAAACACAACAGTTTCAAGTGAAATTTTAGCGAAAAATATTTCCAGCAATACAGTTAATAATTTTGTCACTGCTATTATTAACTTAACCACAAAGCCCTTGTATATAAGTGTTAGTGTTGTATTTGCAGATATTAATAACAGACAGAAAGACAAGATGCACACAAATGAACAGGATATGATAGTCATAAATTCATGACTATGACTAGTATTTAGATTTTATTGTAAGATGTGAGTTAGAAGAAGTATTTTCAGATTCCTCCGGCATAGTTGTATAGGATTAAAGGCCAATGGCACAAATACGACCAATTTTACAGAAATGCTAAAGCTGGAACAATAAATGTACTAATCAATTAGTTAATCCAAACAAACTATTAAAGAATCAATTGACCTTTCATTTTTCAAGTAAAATGGAGAACACTCACTGGTGCCGTTTTATTTTAATTTAAATATTTGATCTGTCATTGTGAATTAAATGTTAGAGCTGCAATTAACGATGATTTCCATCATTGATTAATCCGCAGATTATTTTCCAAATTAATCGATTAATTGTTTGGTCTATAAAATGACAGAAGACAGTGAAAAATGTCCATCCGAGTTTCTCAAAGTCCAAGGTAATGTCTTTAAACGTCTTGTTATGTCAGTCCAAAAACCCAAAGACATTCAGTTTAATATGATATAAAACAGAGAAAAGTCTGAAATCTTCATATTTAGGTGGCTGAAAAGATCATTTTCTGCCATTTTTCCATGAAAAAGTATCGATTAACTGATCATCAAAGAAGTTGGAAATTTCTGTGGATCGATGAATCGATTAGTTGACGCATCATTGCATATAGATCATACGATCAGATTAATCGAGAGAGATCAGATGATTAATCTGTAATTGAAATAATACTTACTCACAGTCCTGATATATGTTAAGACAGTGGTAAAAGATCAGTGAGTTCTGAGTGTAAGGAACAGCCGTCTGCACTAACTGCTTCATTTCACATCTTAGATATCTTTGTACTATCAGCGTTTTAGCAATAATGTATCATCATAGTTTATTTAGGCCTGACAAAACTCCACAGAGACTTCTGTCATTATGTGACATTATCACAAATGCATACTGTGGAGCCAAGCATCGATCCTACCATAGACATAAAAATGTACTATTTTACATTCATAGCTTGAATTTAAAAAAGCTTTTATTCTAATTCTAGTCAACATCAAAGTTACCAATGATGCTCAATATACAAACATTTATTATTCAATGTCATACTGCAATAAAAAATTTTTTTAAAAAATTTCCTAGGGAAGAGTTTGCCCTAGTTGTGAAGTCACATTGGTGGAAATCTAAGGAGAACATTTTAAATTAGACTACTAGAATCTATGATTTAACATGTCCAGAAATCCTCACATTGGGGATATGCAGTATTATTTACAGCCCAAGGAGCTCAGCTGTTGGATGACAGACGGTATGGCATTCTGACTATAGTGGTGCATATTTCAGGGATTGCAATAAAATACATCATTTGAACTGCATAATGCCTCTCATAACAGCTATTATTTGAGCTATTATTTGGGAAGCCATAAATCCTGAGGCCATGTTATCAGCCAGTCAAAGCTTGCTGCCTGAGAATTATATGCACATACAGTCATGGAAAACATTATTAGACCACCCTTGTTTTTTCCTTGCTTTCTTGTTCATTTGATGCTGTGTACAACTAAAATGTACATTTGTTTGGACAAATATAATGATAACAAAAAAAATAGCTCATAAGAGTTTAATTTAAGAGCTGATATCTAGATATAAATACAGATACATGGTTTTCTTGATAATGAAAACCATGGAAAATGGCTAGATATCAGTTCTTAAATTAAACTCTTATGAGCTATTTTTGTTGTTATTATATTTGCCCAAACAAATGTACCTTTATTTGTACCAGGCATTTAAATGAACAAGAAATTAAAGAAAACAATGGTCTAATCTTTTTTCCCATGACTGTATGCAGTAAAACATGTATCTATATCACATTTGGACACATTTGTCTTATCTTGCAGAAGTTGTAGTCAAAATAATATCTCACATACTGTTCAGCTCTCTGCAATATCATCATTTCTGTTGATCAGAGCATCTTTTTCTGTTGATAAGCATATTTTTCTTCGGGATTTATTGCATTTTGTCCAGGCCAGGGTCATTTTAAATGTAAGATTATTATTCCAGTTCCATCTTACATGCATGTTATCACCCCCAGGAGGGCTTATGTTATCTTTAATATAGTTCACGAACACCTGAATAAAAGCATCATAAGCACAACCTTGCCTCAATATAAGTCAACCTTTTATTTTATTTTAATACACATGAATTAAAACTCTTAACTTTCTAAACGTCTCTTATCTTCTCCTTCTTCTCCACTGCTTAAGTTTCTATTAAACCTCTGTGCTCTCCCTCTAATCTCCGGGGCCACACACTGCTGTGTGCTGCTACTACTGCTGCACATTCATTCACACAAACACACTGACTCTCTCTCTTTCTCTCTCTCTCTCTCTCTCTCTCTCTCTCTCTCTCACACACACACACACACATACACACACAATCTTGCACAAATCACACATGCAAGCACAGTTTTTTTTAACAGACAGGATCAGACACGTTCTCACATACGAATGCAAGCCTCTGTTGTGTGACCGC
Organism: Centropristis striata; assembly: GCF_030273125.1. Classification (NCBI taxonomy): domain Eukaryota; kingdom Metazoa; phylum Chordata; class Actinopteri; order Perciformes; family Serranidae; genus Centropristis; species Centropristis striata. The sequence continues at coordinate 12,866,432 of NC_081524.1, forward strand.
TGTGCATTTCTTATCACAGATGCAGCCTTTATCTGCTGATCTGATCCTGTTGCTGCTGTGTGTTGGGAGTCAGTCCAAAGAGATAGAGACAGAGGAAATGAGAGAGAGAGATAAAGAGAGAAAGTGACAGAAAGAGAGAGAGAGAGAGAGAGAGAGACAATAGGAGGGCTGTTGTAATGTACAGGTGGAGATGCTGCAGAGATCAGTGGGCTGGAACGGTGCAGCAGAAAAGTGATGACAGGCTAAACTGACTGAGCAGAACTTTCTAGACTGTAGCACTGCCAAGGAAATGGTTAGTTGATATTCACTAAGTGCATTCATAAAGCAGAGGACAAAAGATTACAGCGCAGGCCTACACTCACTCCGTCACACATGCAAAGAGGGTGACTTTGGCCGCGCGTCAAACACATCTGTTTTGCGATGCAGCTGATAAAAGTGTTGCTGTAAAACTAATCCGAGCACACTTTACGTCCTTGGGTGATGAGACTGTCGCACACCGTGCTCCATATCCAGTAACCCCTGCATCAGGTCAACTCAGCACCACAGACCTGTCTATTATGCATGGCCTGCAGGGGAAATGACAAGAGACATCCTCCTCACACAACGGGACGGCCACATCCTCGCAGCACTGTCTGAGACAGGTGGTGAAATGTCCTTGATCGCCCTTGCACAGCCACTGAATATGACACTCCTTTTGTCCACGTCTCTGTATGTTGAAGTCTTATGTAAGGAACGATTGTTGTTGGATGACAGACGGTATGGCCTTCTGACTATAGTGGTGCATATTTCAGGGATCGCAATAAAATACATCATTTGAACTGCATAATGCCTCTCATAACAGCTATTATTTGGGAAGCCATAAATCCTGAGGCCATGTTATCAGCCAGTCAAAGCTTGCTGCCTGAGAATTATATGCACATACAGTCATGGAAAACATTATTAGACCACCCATGTTTTCTCCTTGCTTTCTTGTTCATTTGATGCTTGGTACAACTAAAAGGTACATTTGTTTGGACAAATATAATGATAACAACAAAAATAGCTCATAAGAGTTTAATTTAAGAGCTGATATCTAGATATTTTTTGGCTAGATATCAGTTCTTAAATTAAACTCTTATTGCGTAGCCACTGAATATGAGACTCCTTTTGTCCACGTCTCTGTATGTTGAAGTCTTATGTAAGGAACGATTGTTGTGCTTCAGGAGGTGCAAACTTAGGATTTCTCTCCCCTTTAATTCCAACATTGTCATAAGAATTAGATTAAAACTTGTCTTCTAACCCTTTTCTAAGTACTTTTTTTTTTTTTTTACAGTTACGTGTTTTGCAGCTTCTTTGTAGGAAACCTCTATAATGTGTTCATGCCCAGGTGTGCGACCATGTGCTCATTTCTTCAGACGTGTGTTTGCGTGTGGATAGAGTTTATATTCTCGGAGGATGATGCTAATCAGATTTTCTCCCTTAAGGGGAGATGACTCATTAGTATTCCACTGCTTATGAAGCTCCTTAAAGTGATATTTCATGTTGGTAGCATTTTCAAGTGCACATACCTCTTGTTTGAACTCAGGGAATGATCAACCAACAAAATGAAAAAAAAAAAAGAGAATACACTCAGGGAGAAGCAAATATTATGCAGCAGGAAGAAGTGAGGGCTTCATTAAAAAAAATACATATTTGTCACATTCTATTAGTTAATTCATGGTTTTATTTGTAGTTAGTTTTTATTACTTACATTTATTTTTTTCCAAGACTGCAGATCATTTCATGCTGCAAATAGTTTACGCACTCTATGATTTTTTCACATTTAAGCTTTTATGTAACCATTCAGCACAAGCAGCATCTACAATAACAAAGACTTTTTTATGATGATGTACATTCAACCAATAACATTTTGAACAGGAAGCAGATAAGGTCAAGGCTGATCTCATGAAAAAAATGTTTTTATTCCTATGAAAAGTATTGCACTGGAATTCGCAGCTATGTCACAAAATTATGAGCATAAAACTAAAAAGGTGCCTTACAGGGTGGACCCAACCGGACCAAGACTGGTTCAACCAGCAGATCAGTACTCCATTGTTAGAAGTAAGATAATGCAGTAGTGTTTTGTAAGCCAAGATCTTTTTACTTAACCTTAACTAAGTGGATTTGGTGCCTAACCTAAACAAGTATTTAAAAAGTGTTCATAATGTTTGCAACATGTTTTTAACAGTGATTGTCACGCGTAGGGTATGTTTTAGGATAGGTAGGATATTCACACTGAAATGAAGTGTTACATTTTATTCACTTCATTAAATATGCTAATCTTAAACATATTTACAAACGCCTTCATAAGCAGGCTCACCAGGTGCTCAGAGACCTCGTGGTTCCACTCAGAGCTTCAGGCTCAGTAACACCTGGAGCATCCAATGGGAATTGTAAGGTGCTCTTATGTAAATCCTATTTATATCTCATTTTTGATTTATTGTCTGACATATTTTTAGATGAAGAAGCACAATTGCAGAAACTAGAAGAGGTTACCTTAAAAAAAAAAAAAAAGAAGCCTCATACCTGCATGTTGGCCTCACATTTATAAGCTTGGGCTCAAAATGTATTTTGGTCTAAACCTAACCCTTATATCCACCACCTAAACCTACCTGGGCAGGTGTTGTTTTTTTAAAATATAATTACATTTTGTTTAACACAGCATCTTAACTTATTTGGAATAAGGGTGTATTACTTATTTTATCTGTATGTACAGAATACCTCCGTTTTCTTATATCTGTAAAAAGCCTTGTCAGTGTCAATATTACATCTGTGTGTGTGTGTGTGTGTGTGTGTGCAGCTGGTCCTTGAGCTGATGAATGGCAGGTTGATGCAGGTGAAAGTGATCCTTTACTGTACTCTGTCTTTGTGAGTGCTTCTCTGGATGTATTATGATGACCTGTGAGGCGTAATGCTCTCTTTCTGTGTGTGTGTTTGTCACATAAAGAGCGAGACCGTGTGTGTGTGTGTGTGTGTGTGTGTGTGTGTGTGTGTGTGTGTGCCAGAGAGAAAGCAGGAGCATGTTGTCGCCATGGGTGATGATGAACAGTTAGTCAATGCAAGGCAGATGGCCAGGCGTGTGTGTGTGTTTGTGTGTATAGAGGTGTGTCAGTGTGTATGTGTGGTTATGTGTACTGCTACACAGCCAGCGACAAACAGTCTTTTTGCTTGGAGGCACTGAGCTGGCCTCTGCCCTGTCACTACTATGGATTGGCTGGAAATATTAAGGCGGCCGTAATTCAACCAATAAGCTGATGTGTTTTCCGCTTTGCTTTGGGCGAACTCTCAGCTGAGCAGAAATTAACACCAAATTAGAGCCAACTTAACGGAGGTAAAATATGTCCAAACACCCTAATGGCTTTACACTTAACACATACCTCATTTGCCTTCGATGCAACAACAGCGTCGTAAATAAGACTCATCTACTCGGTGCATGTCCTCCATGAAGACAAAAAGACCATTTATCAGTTGGAGCTGTTCCACAGAGGCAGAAGGCTCCTTTCCTGTACTGCTGAATGACGCGTCATTTGTCCTCTGATGACAGGATGTAGAAGTTGTTTTAGCTCAACGTGTCTCTCATTAACCTGCCCACTCAATGCAGGACCTCAGTGTTAATGAGAGAGAGACAAGAGGAGAAGAGGGGGTGATAACATTATTTCTTCCGCTCTCTCTCTCTCTCTCTCTCTCTCTCTCTCTCTCTTTGTCTCTAATGTATATTTAGAGAGTAAAGGATAACTCGTGCTATAGTGGCTCGGCCTTTCTTTAGATGTAGGTTAATGTTTTGTACATTGCATGCACTTTCATAAAGACTTCTACACCTGCTGTGTGTGTTATGTCATGCAACTCATTAATATGCAGCCAAAACAATGCCTTTAAATGCAAAATCTAATCCAAAATTTTTGCCAATGTGTGAACCTGATAAATAAAAATAGCACTATGCTCACTAATAAGTTCCTGTTATTATTGTGATGCAACAATAACCACATGGTGTTACTTTGTGAAGTGAGGCCTCTAAACGCACTGTATTGGGTACAGCAGATGCCCTAAATTAAAACATTTCTTTTAGGTTTTTAAACGTCAAAATCATGTTAGCTATTGCATTTGCTAGTGTTTCAACATTGTGCGCATGTGATATACGGAGTGGGTAATATTTCTCTACTACATCATTCCGTCGCGCTCGCTGCTGTTATGAGAAAGATGGTGACACAGCAATGAAAGAGTCATTTTTTCACGTCTGCCTCTCCTCAGTGTCTAACCACTCCTTTTGTTTTCACACTCACTCCCTCGTTACTTTGAGGATTCAGATCCCCCTGAATGCACGAACGCGTTTTGGCCCTATAAAGGTGACGATGCACACAAACGCGCGTCGATGGAGCCATTATTAGACGGACAAGTTACTCACCTCCCGCAATGGCGAGGAGAGCCAGCAGCAGCAGCGGCGGCCAGCCGTCCATCATCATACGTGCGTCCGAGCGCGCTGCGAGCCCGAAAGGTGTTCACCGCGATGGAGAGGACACCCCAGCACACCCGCAGTGTTACTCCCCTCCTCCTCACGACCCACAGCTGCCTTCACTCTCTACCTGGCATGGTGACGTCAGGGCTCTCCGTCGGTCCGCACTTCTTCGGCCGAATAAAAAAAAAGAGGCGAGAATAGAAACACCTCGGCCGGGCCAGGTAAGCTCTGCGCTGGGTCGTGCGGTGCTGGCTGTCCGTGCTGAACACCGCTCAGCGATGCGACGCGCTGGAAGGCGGGGGCGGGGCGGGGGGCGCGCGGAGGAGCAGAGGGGAGGAGGCGGGGAGGGAAGGAGGGAGGGGAGGATGTGGCATACCTCAGAGGCTCCACAGCTCAGCTAGCGATGCCAGCCAGTGTCTTCCCCGCACAAAGTCACACATCACCATATAATATTCAGTGCTCTTAGGCACGTACAGTGTTGTGGTGCTCAATAGTGACCTTGTCTAACTTAATGGAATCTCTCATCTCTATCTGCTTTATCTTTAATATTACCCTCAGGCCAAATAGTTGTGGCAGCAGTGATGTTTTTTTTTTTTTAATCTTCTAGAATGTATTTTTCATCAAGCAGCCACAAGGAAATGTAGTCTACACATGTGACACCATCTGCACCAAGGCCCTTTTTTTTACCTGTTTACAGAGAAAACAAATTTTTAAAATGAAATAAATTTGAAAATATAATAATACTTTGCAACACAATCAAGATGTGAGTTTCCATGTTCTAAATTCTGTGAATATCTCACATCTGTGCCCATGAAAATAACCTCACACCACCTTTCTTTCCAGGACTGCCTGAGCCTAATGCAGTCATTATTCTGTGAATAATCTTCACCCTCTGAAAGCTGGAGGGGTAAGTCCTGCCTTCTCTTTTGTGACCTCTTCTTCTTTCTATTTTCCCCTTCCTGTCACGTATCTTTTTTCTTTTGTTTGTTTTTGCTTCTTCTCTTCTATGAGTCCACTGAAGTGACCTCTAATTCACAAAGTCAAACATGCAGGAGATAGGTGGATGGGGAGGGAAGATGGAGCAGGCAGGTTAGGAGGGTGGAGTTTAGAGGGAAGGGTAGCCAGGTAGACGTAAGCTGGGATGAACGTATAGAAACTGGCGACTCTTTTGGATGTTTTTTTAACATGGTGCGTGATGATAACAAAAATACAACAACTGATTTGAGTGATGAGGGGCGGAGGGAATGCAGCAAATGAAGAGGGGTACAGGAGGAGTCAAAAGAGCGTGGGAGGCACGGAGGGATAGATGGGGGAAGAGTAAACTAAGTAAACAGGAGTGCAGGATGCAGGGAGGAGGCGGTTGCCGTGGTGACTAAGAGAAACCAGAAAGCTCCAGGAGGAAACGACCTGTTTCTCCTTCATTTTGTCTATTTCCATCACACAAAGAACACACATGCGCAGCTGGTCCACGACACACACACACACACACACACACACACACACACACACACACACACACACACACACTCATGCGTAAATGCACACAATGCATTCCCACACAAACGTATGTATGCAAGCACACACATGCAGGCAAACTCTTCCACAGTAATGCCTTCCTCTTCTCATGCTATCTTTATACTCTCTTCCTCTCTCCGTGCAGCCCTCTCCCTCTCTCCCTCTCTCCCTCTCTTCCTCTCTACCTCTCCTCTGCAGTGAATGAGCTGACCTGACAGTGCTCCTCCTCTGCACTGAGTGCTGTGAGTCTCTCTGAATTATTTAAAAGCTGGGACCCCCACGAGTGCTTGTCTTCCCCTAACACCCCCTCACGCTCTCCCTCTCTCTCTCCTCTTTCCTCTGTCCCTTCCTCTCTCGCTGTCATTCTGTCTTCTGTTGCTGCAATTACTTCCTGTGGTTCTGTCATATCTGCAACACTTTGATTAACAACATAGAAATCTGATCTATGAATCACAGACTGATTAATAGTGAAGGACAAAGTATGATAAATCGTTACATTACATTACATTTCCACAAGCACGGTTCTGAAGTACAATAGAGATACTTTATGGCACTTTTTATTAGGCAATTAGTGTAGTTTTTATTATAGTGTTATTACATTTACAAATATGTTTTTTTTACTTGATCATCCTATAAACTATGATGTTCTACTGTTTATTGAGCCATACAATGGTACAAATGTTTTTTCCTCTTTTTCTAGATTCATTGCAGATACCATGAAAATAAACTACAAATATTAGTCATGAAATAAATATATTCTGTGAATTAATATAATGAGAAATTAAAATTATTTTTTAAAGGATCATTTAATTGCTTAATGGTATTGAGGCAGTTTCTGAAAAGTTATCAGATGAAATGTATGAATAATGATAAAGGGCCCCTATGAATGTAAAGTTTGTTTTAAGTGGAATTTGTTTTATGATAAGGTCATGCTTTTGTCAATCATTACTTATTTACACAACCCCTTTATAGGCCTATCAGATTCAAGTCCCAGGCTAAACCTAATACTTTCCTTTTTATTTTTTATAATTATTATTTTATATATTACATATATTTTTATGCATTTTATATATACTTTTTGTTGTATTTTATGTGAAATGAGCACAATCAATGGTTTCTTAGGCCTATATACGCACCAAGAGTGAAGAACTTTTTCTTGAAGTGCTTTGTGAATGTTCTGAAATGCATTTTGAATAAGAAGCGTAAAAATATGCTACATCAAATTTATTGTACAGGGTCCTTGGCTGAAAAAAGATTGGTGTCACCTCTGATCCAAAACATTAAAAATCATTAACTTTTGATTCACTCCAAATTGCATTTAAAATTGTCGGCTGGATAGTTACTGAACGCAACATTTCCAAAAACAGACTGACAACCTCTGCAAGAATCATGTGTCCAGCACCCCGGGCCTCTTGTTTGTTTTGACCTACTTTGTGATTTAATTAAGAGAACATGGAGGACTAACCACAACAGATCACACGGATGGAAGGAAGGGTGATAGTTAGTGGTGGCTCTTGTTGTGTAACATTGCCATTTGTGACACACTGGGTATTGCAGGATGGCAAAGATTAGGCACGGCTCCTCGACCGGAAAGCTTCGGTCCAGACTGAAATGCAAAAGTAAGCATCTGTGCCTCGTTCTTTAAGCACAGACATATGTTTGTTGTGGAGTCTGTGCTGCACTTTGAGGAGGTTTCATATGATTAGTAAAGTGCTGCAAAATTAGTAAGAGGAGTGTATTTCCAGCAATTTCATTTTGTCTGCTTTTGAATATTATTTCTTAGTTTCTTTTGTTCAGACAAGGTAAGTAGGAGATGTTTTTACCTGACATGTTTCGACTGACAACTTCAGTCTTCTTCAGAGGTGTCAGCTGATCGCTGTGACGTGTCTTTTTTAAAAACATCTCCTACTTACCTTGTCTGAACAAAAGAAACTAAGAAATTAGAGGAGTGTATGACTTTTTACTCACTCATTTCTGGCACTGCTCTGACATTACATGTTGCTGCTCTCCATTCACAAACCGAGCAGGCTATTCTGTGGGGGAGCTACATTGCTACTATGGCACTATGGCCACAGTTATTCATAGCTCTTTTTATATTGCAGCCTGTCTCTCCTCCCTCTTTCTCTTCTTCTCTCCTCCCTCTCCTCATTCCCCGTAGAGATGGCCCTACCTCACTCTAACTAATCACCATGGCAACCTGGTAATCCCTGAACAGAAAAATTCTGACTCTCTCTCTCTCTTTCTCTCTCCCTCTCTCTCTCTCTCACACACACACACACACACACACACATACACATAACAGGACTTCATGCACACATGGGTGCACACATGGGCACATTCACGCTTGCACGCACACACACACCCACTCTTTAAGAGATACTCATGCAAACCAATACACTGGTGTTTACTGGTTAGACATATCTTACTGCAAACACACGCTCCCATGCATTATTGTGAGGATAAAGCTGTGTTTTGTGAGAAGCTTCGTGTGTTGGTGAGGATTTAAATACACAACCTTTCGTGTTGTGTGAGTACTTGCTATTTATGTATGCATTTTGTATGTGTTGCTCCTGTTTGTGTGTGCGTGTGTGCGCGCACGTGTTTGTGTTTGTTGGCTGCAAAAAGGTGTGTGCATGCATGTGTGTGTGTGTAACTGTAATTGATTTCACACTCAGGTCAATGGTTTTACAGCTACAAGAGAAAAGCACGCAGATTCACTCCGGTTAGCTTCTCATCTCCGTTTCACTGCTTTTTTTCCTTGAACCTTTGCTTTTGCTGCCGGCGTGTCTATTAATAACACTGTTTGTCTACAGTTAATATGAATTTTATTTTATTTACTGAATAAAAGTCTTACAACAATAATATACAGCCCACATCTTTGTGCGGTAACCAACAATCATTTCATACACACATCATTTATGCATACAGTAGGTACATTTCAGGGTACAGCTTTCAGTTCACTCACAACAAAGTAAGCGATCTCATTGAGGGTTACAGTGAAGTCACATGATTATCACATATTTATTTTGCACACAAACAATTTTGCTGACCGGGTGCTGTGATGCTATAGGACCCCTCCCACTACACTAATTCTAATCGTCAAATCGATAAAGCTCTTTCTCTTGACAGACAGAGTGGTTGGCAAATGAGCCTGATTTCCAGGATAGATCAATAGGCTGATTGACATGTCAGATGGATGAATGAATATACTCCAATCAGGTGTATTGACCTCACAGAGCAAGCCTAACTAGATGGCATGGCGCCAATTGATTGATGATGTCAGCACCTCTGTGTTAGAGGAGATTACAAACCTCTTGGCTACCTTCAAATATCTGATTGCAGTAAGTGCCCGTGCATTGTTTCAGGTATTATAGAAATTAATTTGATTTGCATATACTGATTATGGTCTGCCGGGACCAATGGGCAAGACAATGGGGCAAAGAGTTCCTGTAACTATAAATACATTCAATAGGGCTTTCACAATGGAAACAATTACCTCTATAACAATGTGATCAATGCTAATTGTAATGTTTGACTTTGACCACTAGGTAGCGCACAGTAGAGATACAAACATAGGAACTTATTAAGGTTCAACCGACAGAAGTTGGGATGCTGTGCAAACAAAAGATTATCAGTTTGAACATAAAATATATTGTCTTTGTACTTTTTAATTGAATATATGTTGCAAATGATTAGCAAATCATTGCATTCAGTTTTTTTTTTACTTTTTCCACAACATCCCAACTTTTTTGGAATTGAGCTCGTAGTACACAGGACAATTCAAAGCAGCATACCTTTGTGTATGCATGTGCACTCTACACTGTTTTAACAAGTTAATGTGTTTGTCTGTGTGCATTTGTGCATACATGTGTAAAACATGCATCTGTATTTGTGTCCCTGTGTGTTTGTTCAGTGTGGCCTGTGCACAGGATGCTGCAGGGTCATGTGCTCCGCTCCAGTGAAAGGCAGTCTGTGTGTGCAGTAGTGGTGCACCAGCTCAGGGATGCTGGAGAACACGCAGCTAATCTGATCCAGCGTGAAGCCCAAACCTTTAACGCTCTTCGTCTGGGCCACGATGATGTGCACACAACTCTGACTGGTCCTGAAGGAACAAGACACAAAAAAATGAAGACACACTTGCAGAGGAGACAGGCTTGCATGAAAAAGACACACAGCAACAGTTACATTTAATAGTTATAAGATGTTAAACAATGCTTTAAAAAAAAAGGCTCTCTTATCAGTCTCTCTCCAAATGAGGCTGTGCATTTTCCGAGTTCAGTGGATGTGTAAATGGGGTTAATGATGTGGACTCTCAAATGAATGAACAGCGTACAACAAATGTGCACTCAGGCGCATGCACACACGCACACGCACACACACACACACACACACACACGGTTGCACCACAGGATTTCAGCCTTTATCCTAGAGAACCTGTTCCTGGCACACTTATTGGTTGTGTCAACTTTACAAATGACACACATTCTCATGCAGTAACACCTTAGAGGCTGCCAGCACAATGCCAGTTCCTGTAACACCTTTACTTAAAAATAGCCGTGTAACAGGAACACACAAAAAAAACTGCTGTTCCCAGTCCCTGAAGAATGACTTTCATCTCACCCTGTTCCTGTTTTAAGACTAAAAACGTCTCCATTAAAGGGCACAAAAACAGAAATAACGCATTGACTTTATTAATATCTAAAAGACTTGCCTATTGTTATAATGATTCCCGTCCCACCCGCTCTTGTTGACTTTTTGTCCTGTTCCATCTTAGTCATGTGATGAATAGTGAAATTGACTCCTATCCCTCAGGAATCCAACAGAATCCCGTGACCCAAAAAATTCACAAAAAGATGTCTGCCTCTAGGGGCACCAGGGCTTTCACAATATCAGATATTTTCAATAGGCGATTATTGTGGCTGAAATAATTCACAATAACGATATTATCACACTAGCTTTAGAAAGCTTTACAATGCTATCAGTCAAAATCATCTTTTTTTTGTTTTGTCTCTTTTTTGGCAAATTAATTAGTCTCAAAATATGTGTGTAAGGAGGTGGAGAGAGAGTCTAGCAATAACTAAATAAAAATAACAATTACACTAAGTGGATTGAATTAATGGTTGACAAGCGACCAGAGAGACAGGTGCTGGATTATTTACAGGATTTTATTTCATATGTGTATTAATAACATGATATTAATAATTCATTTTTAAATGTCACGGTAGATTGTGACGCCCCTAGTGGGCACAAACATTTTGTACAGCGTAAAAGACACCGTTTAACACAAAATCAACGCACCATGTCTATTTTTAAACAGGGCTCTACATTGTAAAAGAAAATATTAAAATCAGAAAAGCTAATTTAAAAAAAAAAAAAAAGTTTTACTTGTATGCGATTTTAAACCAAAATCTTGCGCTGCCACTGTCAACCAAAGAAAAACTGAGTTTGTGATGCAGCCAAACAAAAGTGGATTAAAAATAGCACCCTCAATGAATATGTACATGTTGCATTATATAGCATGCACACATCTGCGAACTCACTTCAGAGCGATGGAGTATTTGCTGGTTCCTGATTCGCTGTCCCTCACCAGGAAGCTGGCTTCCCTGCAGCGCTGCAGCTGAGCCTCAGCCTGTTGCCGACTCACACTGCCGTGGTACCAGCTTGAAAGGGGCGAGGGAAGGAGGGGGAGGGGGAGACGCAGAGTGAGAGACAGCAGATCACTGACATATAGCGCAGCGACATATGGAGATAAGTCAGATGTCAAGATAATGATAGGTGATGATGGCGAGAGAGAGGAAAGAGAGAAAAAGAGAGTGACGGGAGAATCGACATGCACAGACTCCAACAGTGATTTACAGTCTCCATAAATCAGGCCGACTTATATAGTGGATTGAACGAGTTAACAAGGTCAAAGGTGAACTTGACAGTGCAAAGAGATAAATAAAATGGACAAAAACAAAGTATGTGGCTGTGCAGAGTGTGGAGGACGGCCTGTCAGGACACAAGAGGGTGATGACAGTGGCTACAGGCTGGAGCCATATATAAACACACTGTATGTGCACTGTAAAAAAAAAAACTGTTGTTTTTACGGTAAAATACCGGCAGCTGTGGTTACCAGAACTTTACCGTAATAAATACGGTGCAACTTTTTCTAATATTACGGTAAAATGATATTAGCACTGTTGATTTCACATTTAAGAGCCATTTTATTCCATATTTTACTGTAAAAAATAAAACGTTTTTCCATCAAAAGAAACGCTGTTTGTCATATGGCAGATATGATTGACAAGAAAATATTTTATAAATGCTGCATAGATTAAAGATTTTATCATTAAATATTACAGTATATTTTTGTTAGAGATATGGTGTTTCGTACATTTAACAGTGAGAAAATGTATTTTTACAAAAAATAAATGCTAAAAATTACAGTGATGGCTTGTAAATATGTTAGTATATTTTTTATATTCACTGTGCCAGTGTATTTTACAGTGAAGTAATGTATTTTTCAAAAAAAAAAAAAAAGAAGGAAAAAATAGTGTTTTGGCTGATATATACATTTAGGGTGTTTTATTGTTACTGAAACTGAATTAACCCATTTATCATTTTACGGTCTTTTACTGTCACGGTTTAACAGTTTTTTCACCGTAAAATCTACAGACATTTTTAACAGTGTGGCCTTGATGCTCGCAGGCAAAAGCACGCTGACATTCAGCCACAACATGAGAGGAACAAATGCTAACATGCTCTGAGCATGTTCCCCACATGTTCCATCTGAAAAGAAAAGCCACTCTTACTAGATTTGAGCATTACGGTTAATGCCAGGTATGAACAGCCTCTCTCCAGCCATTATGTTCAGCACCTTCTCATGAGGGTGTGCTCCAGGGCTGCTGCTGCCGCTGGCTCCTGCTCTCAGTGATGAATACCAAATTTCACTTAGAAATGTAAAACGTGCCAAGTGGGAAATATATGTGAGATTTCGGCCAAAACTGCTGGCATGCTCGGCTGTGTTTGACATTGTGAGTCTCCGGATGAGATGTTGAAGGAAATCTGCTTGATTGCTTTACAACTTTTATAAAGAAAAAACAGGTTTTTAGCCAAAACTAGCCACTGTTCTTCCAGAGTTTCTCACAAAAAAAAAAAAAAAAACATATGCTAGGGCCAAAAGAAAAGGACAAAAAAGTTTTCTGGACTTTCCTGTCCAAATAAATGCAAGCAGAGCAACACAGAGAGCAGACAGGGGGGAAGGAAGTGCTGTTTAGTCTGCAGAGTTTATGAGAAATTAGGGCTGGTAGATATATTGATATTAAAAAACATATCGATATATTTTTAAATGTGATATGGAGTTAGACCATATCGCATATATCGTTATATTTCGTTTTTTTTTTCTTCCTTCATATATAAATGCTGCCCTTATTAGGGTTTGTCATATTTAGTTCTTTTGTAATGTCCATTATTCTTCTCTCATATAAATATATTTATTTCAGAAAAAGATTGCTTTATTTTATTTCATAGGCTATTTTTTTATTTAAATGTGCACTTTAATGGAGCTTTGATTTTTTTTTTTTTTTTTAAAAGGTACTCCTGTTGTTATAGAGTATTTATTTTCACTTAAATAAACAATATATTGTATACCAATATTCAACCTAAATATATCGTCATATGACTTTTGGTCCATATCGCCCAGCCCTATGAAAAATGTGATAGATATTATGATAAAAACTATTACTGCACAGACATGACATAAAGTGACCGAATGTCTCAAGCGTCATCTCATTTGTTTAAATCCTTTAATCTGCTAATCCTGTTCAAGGTTGAGCATGCAGTGGGTCAGGGATGGATCTTAAGTCCACCAGAAGAGTAAAATATAAACACATGAGATATTTTAATGGGTATTTTCTAATTCACCTGACCTGTGGGAGGAAACCAGAGCACTGTGGAAACCTGCACAAACCACATTGGCTCTCCTTGTATGATTTAAATGTATTACGCCTTTTTATCTACAATGTTTTCTATAGTGTGCTCTATTGAATGTTGTACAATTATATCAGATTAACATTTTCCTCTCCTCCTTACCTCTGCTTCTCCAGGGGCAGGCTGGGGTCCACTTTGGCTGCCTCCCCATCCAGTGGGGCACTGGGGGATGTAGGAGACGGTGGGGAAAGTTTGTTAGGACTAGAAGAGGGGGAGAGTTTGAGGGTGGGGAAAGAGGGAGAAGGGGGAGTGAGAGGGGAGAGTTTGAGAATAGGAGAGGAAGGAAAGGAGGGAGAAGTGGAGGAGGATGAAGAAGATGGAACGAGTATTTTATGGTTCCAGTTCTTCTGCCTCAGGGTGTGTTGCTGTTGTTGCTGCTGCTGCTGCTGCTGTTGCTGCTGTTGTTGCTGCTGCTGCTGCTGCTGCTGCTGTGGCTGACGGGCGGAGGTTGAACCGTTCTCTTTAGTGGGAGAACAATCCACTGCCTCAAACTGAGCTAAAGGAAATAGAAGAGACAATATCAGCCTTTCATAATAAAGGTCTATTATAGCATGCCAGAGCAACCAAAGTAAACACATCTCTGGAAATTGATTCAGCAGGATTGTTTTGTTTCCTCTCAAAAGCAAACACAAAATTGTTGTGGCATTTCTGTACAAATAAAACTCACGGCATCCTTCCTCCACGCCCTAAACCCCCACCCATCCCATCATCCCTCTCTCCCTTTCTCTACCTGACAGCGCTCTAACAATGTCCTCCTTTCTCCACTCCCAGGGCAGTTCGTACTCTCCAGCGGGACGGACGTCAGACTCTGGCCGTGTGACAGGGATCCACACGCCTCCACTGTCACCGTCCAGCCCGCCCTCATACGGCGTGTCGTAGATGTTTGGAGGCGCGGGCTTTCCCTCTTCTCCCTTCTGCTCCCTCTTGCTCCGGTCCAGCAGAACACACACTTTCAGGAGATCTTTGGAGCCTCGTCTGCGGACTTCTGCAGCACAGTGGTCATGTGATTAGTTCATGGTATCAGATGGGGGATTTTCACTTTTCCTCTAATAGATGAAGCTTTGTATGTCCTAAAGGTCACAGTCAAGTCATCTGCTCTTTTTAAATCTTTTTTTATTTGAGGAGAATGACATGTTTTGAGGCAAAATAAGTTTTTGGGTTTTATTACATTACTTAGTACCTGACAAGGAGCAGATTTGGCCCCAAACTGTCATTTCAAAAGAAAACAGATGAAAGTGTTGTGGGTTTTTTGTTTTAGGACTAGATTTTTGAGTTTTCACTTAAAAAGTGATGTCTGATTTCACCACTCTTTTTAAAGGATGTGCTGCTTTCTAGGTACCACACATCAACCAACATCAAAAATCAACAATCACAATACAATATACACGGTCGCCCATAAAGTTGGATAAAATAAATATTATTTATTTTATATTTTTACCTCTTTTCATGAAATAATTGTGACAATGTGATGATATAAAGTGTATATTTTCTCAAAGCTGTATTAAACAATCACTTCCAACAAATCACAAAAATTAAAATGAAACCACAAGTAACAGAGGATTGTATCTGAAAACAAAATTATTCCAACTTAATGGCTGACTGTGTATAAATCCTATGGAATAAGATGCATTGAGCTAATTGGGTCACCAATGTAATAGTAAGCTCTCCCATTCAACCGTAACCTTAAAAGCAGAGGTTTATCAAGAAATGATAAAATCAATTGCCAATTTATCCAGTACACATTAAACTAATGCAGTCTAATACAACATACCTGCAATAAATCTAACTTATGGAGGTTATAATTTTTGTTGAAACTCATCAAAATTGGTGCTGATTGAACTTAAAGATAATTTATTGCAGTGTTCTTTCATTATATTGCATTAGCTTTGGTTAGTTTTACTTAATAAAGTGGAAACCACCTGTATTATACATTGAAAAAAATGTTTAACTTCATTCAATTTCATTAAAGTCAAACATGCACTTTCTGTAAACTTCCTAATATTCAACATTTCTGTTTTATATTCACAGAGATGAGTGGTATTTTATGTAATTTTATGTGTATATCAGGTAGTATTTGATACTTTACAACAGCAAAAAGGAAAATTTCAAAATTGACGCTAAAACAAGAAATACGTACGATTAAAATTTACTTTCTTAAAGCAAATTTTGTGCCTTATTGGAGTTTGGATGTGGGTTTTTTTACGTTTCAGTAATATAGAAACTTAAAACATGGTGTCCTCACTAGTTTTAAACAAAGTTTGGAGACCGATATATGTCCGTTGGTGTCACTGGATTAACCCTTTCTGTGTGTCGAATGTGATTTTCTCTCTAAATTAAGTTTGTTATGACATGTTACATTTTAGGGGAATTTCACTTGTTGTGTTTCTTTACTGTCAGACAGGTAGCCTGTGTGTCTCCACTATTGTGTGACCAAACAATGGAGCTACAGGAAGAAAAGGTCAACACAGCTGCTGATTGGCTGGCTGACCAGGCCACTTCCTGGCTGCTGGGAAGTGATTGGGCGAGACCATGGGGGGCAAGGGGGGGTCTCTCGATTCTTTTCACACGTAAAGGCACCATAAAGTATTTTGTGTATGTGTGTGTGTCTATGTGTGTGTAGGGGGGTGGGGGGGGGGGGGGGGGGGGGGGGGGCACTGGGGCCAACTTCCTATTAAGAGAATGGGGCAAAGGAAACAGAGGCAGGAGACAGGAAGTTGGAAGAGGAAGCTGCACCCATTGTCCCTGCACAACACTGTTTCTATGGCAACCGCCAGCGGGGAGGGAAGTCAGCGCAGGGACTGAGGGTCGAGTTTGGCCCTTTAAAACGTCCCTTTAGCAAGACTGTGACAGTTTGAGTGCAGAGAAGTATTCCTATGCTTGCATAACATTTACACAGCTTATCAAACATGATATCAAAAGAGTGTTCAGAGTTATTTTTAGCAGGCAAATTGCAGTCCAGAAGATGCCACTTTGCCTCGTCCTTAATCTTAATGTAATTGCTCAGATAGACGATGAATCTCAACTCACCTGTGATGATGACCTGGGCATCATAGGGCTCCATGTACCCATCATTCACTCCTGCTCTCTCAGCCTCCCTCTGCTCTTTGGTTTTCTCTGCATCGAAAGGATCTGCGTAGTCCTCCAGGATAATCAGCTGAGGGAAGGAAAAGATCCGTCAGAGAGAACAATGCAGGCTGCTATAAGTATCCAGACATTATATTTACCTGGAGACACAGAGCCAGCAAAGGGACAGGGATCTGATACAGTGTGTGTGTGTGTGTGTGTGTGTGTGTGGTGTCCATGACTTAGTGACAAGTAATGGAGGGACAGGCAGAAAGAGTGCAAAGAGGTCAGCACATTGTGTTTGCCTGTTTGATCAGACACAATGTAGTGAAACTGCATTGTATTCTTTTGAGAGCGATGGAAACTGAATACAGGGTTATGAACTGAGGTGGGGAGGGAACACACAAAGGAAAGCACTGACCTCAAGACCACAATGAAATTTGTTTTTTGCATTGTACAGTATAGGTTTTGTTCGATTCTGAATGAATAGCAGATGATATGCAAGGACAAAAAAGTGGCACATTGGGGTTTGCATTAGCTGTTCCATCTTTACAAGTTACTCACCGTTGTTTTAATGTCAGATCTCATCTTCTCGTTCTCGGGCTGCTTCTGTTCACTGATCCCGTTGAGTTTGGGAGTCTTGTCTTGTTTGTCCACTTTGATCATTCTGCTGATGTACGCTTGCGCCAAACTGGACGTCCTGACCTGTCGGTTCTCATCTGGAGCCCCAGTCTCGACTTTGGAGTTCTTGCGACCTTTTCCATTTGTGAGAGTATCCCAGACTGTCCCACCAGAACCAGCGTTGTTACGACCCAATTCTGTAGCCGAATTTTTCCTGTTTCTCCCTGCCAATAAACCCCCCACTCCTCCATCTTTACGCTGATTTCCTTTCAGACTGTCACGAGAAAACGACGGTTTGGGTCGAGTCTGCGGACCAGATTCAGAGGCCGAGCGGACCCTTTCACTTCCATTCTTCAAGTTGATGGGGAAATCTCTGAACCATTTTGCCATGGCTGTCAAGGTATTAACACTGCTAACAAATGTAAAAGTTTGCCAATCTTTTGACTAGTACACGTTCTTCAACTAACTGCCCCACTAAAACTAACTTTGAACCGACCGTGCGCAACAGCTCCAACTTTACGCACAAATATTTTACGCACGCCTGAGTTGAAGTATCCGCGATCTGAAATTACTAGAAACTCCTGATCATCAAATTCAGACAGCCCACTCCGAGGTGTTAAACTGATTTCTAGACTCTGAAACTCCCTGACAACTTCTTGTGCGTCTTGGAAGTCATTGGCCGGTGGCTCTTTGTTGCTGTCACCCTGCACCTGCAGTAACAACTATCCCTGCAGCTTGAAAAGTAACTTCTGTAGAGCGTAAATTCGAAAGAACTCGAAGTTTTTCTTTGAACCCAGTGAAGATCCCATTCCCAGAGCGTGAGATGATGCGTCCAGTCTGTCGAGGTGATGAGATGGAGAGGAAAGTTGTGTGCGGAGACTGTGGGATGTCGCTGGATTGGTTTGGGGAGGGGCTGTGTGTGCGGGGCGGGGGAAGAGGATTTACTGTAATAATATCAATGAAAACACAACAGGAATCTCCAAACTTTATCAGTATGTGGTGGAAGAAGTATTTCCGATCTTTTACTTAAGTAAAAATACTAATACCACACTGTGAAATTACACTACAAGTAAATGTCCTGCATGCAAAACTTACAAAAGTAAAAGTACAAACGTATCAGCATCAAAATGTACTTGTTATGCAGAATGGACCCTTTATTGTATTTTTATTTGTGATGCATTTAGGTGAGCAGCATTTTACTCTTGCCCAGGTTGGGCTAATTTTAACAACTTAATATACTTACATGTGTTCAAGTATCACAGTAAAAGTACTCTTTATGCACAATAGCCCCACTCAGATTGTTATAAATATTCTAAATATATTATTATATTATTTGTATTGATGCATTTATGGAAGCAGCATTTTAATTTTTATCAAGTTAGGGCTCATTTTAACTACTTAATATATAAATGTCTAGTCACTTTAAACTGATCATGTTTTTTAGTTTAAATCCTGACCTGAAAAGTTAAAAAAAAAACACAAAAATGTAATATTTGACTCCAAAATATAGTGGACTATAGTGGAAGTTACATAAAATGGAAATACTCAAGTAAAGCACAAGTACCATTAAACTGTACTTAACTACAGTAGTTGAGTAAATGTACTTAGTTACACTCCACCACTGAGTTGGACCGATGCCAATAGATGCCTGGCAATAAGCATAATTAACAAGTGAAATGTACTGTATTGCAAAATATGAAAAATGTCTCTTTATAGGTTTTCCCCTCTGTGCATTCCACTCCACTCAGGTTGAAATCATATTTACTGTCTGTTCTGCAATTTGGGGAGATGTGCTGTGAATGAATGAAAAACTGCATTTTCTGTATTACTGAATACTTTGCTTAATTGTTTATATACTTAACATACTTCATTTTGTGATTTGTAATATAACAATCTTTTCACATAAATGAATGTTAATGTGAGTCCTTTTAAAACGAGCTGAGATCATATATATTTTTCCTCAGTGTGTCCTGGCCAAGACACGCAGCAATAACAATGATTCTGCACTTTACATGATGCTGGGACGAACCTTCAATTTCACTGGTTCACTTTAAATGAGCAGGTGTAGCTGAGTCAATGTTTACTTTCATTCATAATATTAAAATGTAATTGTAATAAGAAAAAAACTTTTTTCATATTCACTAATACATACATGCTGCAGCAGTGATTAATGTATCTGCAAAATATTAGAATGTATGTCTTTTTAAAAAAATACATGATTAAACTGAATAACAGTACAACTCTGAAGACTGGGGAGCTGTCTCAAGACCCTTTGATTTAAATAAGAGTTTATCTTATAAAAGATTTATGTTTTTTAATGACAAATGAGGTTTATTGAGTGTTTAACAGAGAGTATCTTTCTCAAACCGCTCCTCGTCCTGGAATGGATAAAGCTTGATAACCCCTCCCTCTTCTTCCTGCTCTCTAACACTGCAAGCTCCACTCTGTCCACATATTTCCTTGTTCCCTCCCCTTTAGATCTACAGTTTGCAGAAGGGGTGTAACCAAGATGTGCTGAAGCCGGGCCACATTCACTGCAGAAACACATGTTGTTAAGATCAGAGCTCCAACTGGTTTCATTTCTGTGAAAGTGAAACCTACGCAGTCATTGCCACTGAGTGTTAAAAATGGCAGAGAAAGGAGTTCAGCTGGATCGGGAGGAACTCTCTTGTTCCATCTGTCTGGATCTACTGAAGGATCCAGTGACTATTCCCTGTGGACACAGCTACTGCATGAACTGTATTAAAGGCTTCTGGGATGAAAAAGGTGAGCAGAAAGCCAGCTGCCCTCAGTGTAGGCAGACTTTCAATCCGAGGCCTGTCCTGGTGAAAAACACCATGTTAGCAGCTTTAGTGGAGAAACTGAAGAAGACTGGACTCCATGCTGCTCCTGCTGATCACTGCTCTGCTGGACCTGAAGATGTGGCCTGTGATTTCTGCACTGGGAGAAAAGTGAAGGCCCTCAAGTCCTGTCTCACCTGTCTGGCCTCTTTCTGTGAGAAACACTTACAGCCTCATTATGATGCAGCTCCGTTAAAGAAACACATGCTGGTGGAGCCGTCCAAGAACTTTGAAGAGAACATCTGCTCTCGTCATAATGAGGTGATGAAGATGTTCTGCCGTACTGATCAGCAGCTAATCTGTTATTTCTGCCCTGTGGAGGAACATAAAGGCCACGACACAGTCTCTGCTGTAGCAGAATGGACCGAGAAGCAGAAAGAGCTGGAGGAGAGTCGACAAAACCTCCAGCAGAGAATCCAGGACAGAGAGAAAAATGTGAAGCTGCTTCAACAGGAGGTGGAGGCGATCAATCGCTCTGCTGATAAAGCAGTGGACGACAGTGAGAAGATCTTCACTGAGCTGATCCGTCTCATGGAGAAGAGAAGCTCTGATGTGAAGCAGCAGGTCAGATCCCAGCAGAAAAGTGAAGTGAGTCGAGTCAAAGAGCTCCAGGAGAAGCTGGAGCAGGAGATCACTGAGCTGAAGAGCAAAGATGCTGAGCTGAAGAAACTCTCACACACAGAGGATCACAACCAGTTTCTACACAACTACCCCTCACTGTCAGGACTCAGTGAGTCTACAGACTCGTCCAGCATCAATATCCGCCCTCTGCGCTACTTTGAGGATGTGACAGCGGCTGTGTCAGAAGTCAGGGATAAACTACAGGACGTTCTGAGGGAGGAATGGACAAACATCTCAGTGACTGAAGTCGATTGTTTACTGTCAGAACCAGATCCCAAGACCCGAGCTGACTTCTTAAAATCTTCACGTGAGATCACACTGGATCCGAACACAGCACACAGACGGCTGTTATTATCTGAGGGCAACAGAAAAGCTACATTAATGGGACAACAGCAGGGTTATTCAAGTCACCCAGACAGATTCACTAAAGAGTTTCAGGTCCTGAGTAGAGAGCGTCTGACTGGACGCTTTTACTGGGAGGTGGAGTGGAGCGGTGACGTAGTTTATGTAGCAGTCACAGATCAGAATATCAGCAGAACAGGGCATGTGAATAAATGTAGATTTGGATGGAATGACAAGTCTTGGGCAATAAGATGTCACAAAAGCTGTTATAAATTTCTGTACAACAATGTCCATACCCCTGTCCCAGGTCCTGTGTCCTCCAGAGTAGGAGTGTACCTGGATCATAGAGCAGGTAATCTGTCCTTCTACAGCATCTCTGACACCATGACTCTCCTCCACAGAGTCCAGACCACATTCACTCAGCCTCTCCATGCTGGACTTTTGCTTGACTCTCCTTTCTATGGAGACACTGCTGAGTTCTGTAAACTCAAATAAACAGAAGTAATTTCAGGGAAAGTGTGTTAAAGTCTGTGGTGTAATAATCTTATTTTGTTTACATGTTTGTTGCCAAGAGCTGATTGTTGAGATCACCTGTCAATCAAACATTATGGGTGGTGCATTGTGATTGTGATTTTTTGTTGTTTTGTAAATGTGGAAGTTACTTTATAATTATGATCATCATCAATAAGAAGATCACTTATCATTTTCTTTTGCATAGCCGAGATTCAAGTTAATCAATTTGATTTGTGTATGAAGTGAATCTGTGCATGAAATCACTGAATCGACTCATTTACAGTAACAGACTTTACTGATGGGATATGTGAATAAACTGAATGTTTACATAATGAATAAAGTTTTGTCTTTCTTTCAAGAATGAGCAAAGTGTTTTCTTCTTGTTGTCATTCAAGAGTATCATACAAAGCAGATGGAGAAAATGTCAAACTTATGCATCACTGAGGCAGTTTTTCTTCTGGAATGCCACAAATGACAGTGTTAATGTTTAGAGCACAGGAGTATTTTCTCTGTCCTGAGTAGAGTTTTCTATCACTTGTTGCTTCTTACAACCAACATGTATCTGTGTGCACTTAATAAATTAAGTGGATTTATTCAGACTTGCTGTAAAAAAATTGTTTTTTTTAAAAGAATGATATGAGCAAGTTTTGTTGAGTCCTGACACATCAGACAATAGATACCATGTAGTTGATTCTTCATATTTAGTACCAAGTCAAGTATTTCCATATCGTTTAACTGAAATTCAAGAAATCATAGCAATTTTAAGCCCGAGCCTCAAATCTCACATTCCTAAATACTATTTACAACCTGAGAGCTGATGTGAAAAATATTTTTAAACTGAAAACTCTTCTCTCCATCTTTCCCCTTTGACCTAAATGCAGCATCAGTGTTACAGGGTGTGATTCCTGAAATAGTGTAATATAACACAGGCCTGTATTCAAAGATCTCTTTATTCATATTGTTTAAAGCTGCTAAAGGCTCAGTGAAGTATTTACATGTCTTCCTGTAGTACACATCGCACTCAAAGAAGAAATTAAATCAGAATTAAACTGAAATTCAATTATAAAATCATGAAATAAATGACTAAGACAAAGCATAAATAGGATTGCATAATATACACAAGCTATGAAGCATCAGAACAACCCATAAACCACTTACTCAAACAAAATATCTATTAAGTCACAGTATGACATTTCAAGTACTCTTTCAACTGCAGTTTTGTTGGAGTTCATGCACTTGCAGCAGAGAGCTGGAGCTTTCTGTCAGGGGCCCTGGAGGATGCTGCCTAACCACCTGCTGATAGATAGTTGCGCCATCTACTGGTACATTGTAGAAAGGTACCAGTCTGTATCTACCTTCGTCCATCATTAAACTTAAAACGTGTTTGTTTATCGGGTTCATGCTGGTAGTTTTCTTGGTTTATTTCACCTAAAGTAAAAATACAGGGCATTCGTTTTACAGCGAAAGGGTCCCAAAGTGGTCCAGCACCATAAATGACTGACGTAGAGAATTTACCAATAGCAAACGTAGCCGATATCTATAATCCCGCCTACTTCATCTCGCTGGTCCAATCACAGCGCTCGCTCTGGAGAGGCTGGGCGGGACGGTTACATCCCCGACAAAGGTAACAGGTTGCAGTCGCCGCATAATGAACTTGTTGCTGTGTCCATTTACGTAGGAGTTGTTGTTTTTTCCACCCACTTTTCTGTGTGGACTTTGTTGGAAAACATTTGAATTATCGTCGACATCAGGGAAGCGAAGTATCAAAGAGGAGCAGAGACATACCTTGAGAGAAAGAGGTAAGTTGACGCTTGTTGTTGGACTTCACAGAGCCAGACTGCTAAACCAGACAGACACGACCTGTCACACAGTTATGCTCTTTTAGGGCTGTTTTTGTTCGCTACTGTGCGCTTATTCCTTCGTTTAAAGTTAGTCCTGTAATGATTTCTCAAAGTATGGTGTCACTGAGAAGTTTCTGTCAGCCACTTTGACGTTAGCTTTGTAAGTTAGCTAACGTTAGTTTGAGGTTCGAGGGGCAGTATCAGTGCTCCCAGCTAACGTTACTTTAAGATAACTTGCCCCTTAAAGTTATGCCAAATCCATCGAAAAATGTGTGAAAATGTCTCTGTTAATGTACAAGTACTCTCAGGGTGACAACACCTTTATGAAAGTAAATGTAAGACTTACAAGAGTTGTATTTATAGGCTCTTCATTGCAAAACAGGTGTAGCACAACGTTACCTGCTATCAGGGGGATTTGCCACTGGAAAAAGCTGTGCACTGAGAGACAAACAGGTTTGAGACCTCTGAGGTAGAGTTAAAGACACAGGAGGCTACACATAACCAACCTTTAGGCGTTGAGTATATGCAACATAATAATACATTAACCTGACGTGTATTCTGTGCAGAGCAGATCTAAAATGTAGAGATGCTCTTCAGTATTAAAGGAACAGTTCACCCCCAAATAAAAATAAAAATGTTCCCTCTAACCTGTAGGGCCATTTATCAGTCTAGATTGTTTTGCTGAGTGTTGGAGATGTTGGCTGTAGAGATGTCTGTCTGCTCTTGAATATAATGGAACCAGATGGCACTTGACTTGTGGTGCAAAAAGCGCTACAACATATATATGAAAAACCCAACAATTCTCTTTCCTGATAGAGACACTTTTCTTTCTAGTATAGTTTCTAGATGAAGCTGCTCATAACAAGGTCTGTGGAATATCTTGAGTAACCAGGTCATGATTTCTGGAAAGAAACATTGCTGTTGAGTGCCATATAGTCCTATTATATTTGAGAAAAGACAGACATCTCTGTATCTCCAACACTTGGGAACTCACACAAAAGTAATCTAGAGTGATGAATATAACTATATGTCAAATGTGTATTTTATATTTTGTCATTTTTATTTTAGGGGTTAACTGTCCCTTTAAGCTTGAGTCAAGTGAAACTGATGATGCAAACAAGAAACAAGTGCAGATTATAGTTTTGAAGTCTAGGGACAGGCTCATGCTTGTGTCATGAAATTGAATAATTATAGCACCGAACTTTCTAAGCCATTGAAAATGCTGACACAGTTTAATTTTAGAGCAGAAACATTGCAAATTTGAATCTAGTTGCAATTCTTAAATCTGAACAGAGTGATAAAGGTAAACCCAAAATAACAGGTACAAATACTGTAATGTGTAGATAAATTCCCATAAATTAGTGGAATTAGTGGAAACGACAGTGTCTGGAATGTGGGGTAAGGGAGGGGCATATTTATCTCTCCTAATATGGTGTCATTTGTGTACTATTTTGTAACACTGAAGTATCTCATTGTTATGCCAATGAACCTGTTTGGATTGAAAGGAGGAATAAATGGCTGTTTGTTTGAGCGTGAAAGAGGAGCAGTGGCGAGTTTGGAGAGAGATTGACCGCTTGAGACAGGAAGAGGGCCTGGTTTGTCAAGAATGTAATGGAGAGGGAGAATACCCTGAGGACTGAGTGCTTGCCTGTCCTTAAAGGACACAGAAGGCGTGAGCTGCTGTTTGGTCTTGCACCTTCATGTGTCCATTTTCTAGGTTATTCTTGTTAATGTAATGATTTACCTGAAAGAAAGGGTGCAAACTACTGTTTTACAGCTTGCCTGTATGGGCTTTCATTGTTGGTGATGGATTCATTATTAAAGTCATTTTTTTTTAAGCAATGACCAGGAAAACGAAAGTTAATATATTGTAGTTTAACACAAAACTGACTCTCTAACTAGCTTTTCTGGTGTTTTCAACCTCATCTCACTCAATTCCAGCAGTGTGAGATGCCAAGTTTGGAAATTTCATGAACAATTTTAACTATTTTTGACATTTTTTCTACTAAACAATTAGAGGATTTTAGATGATCTTAGCAGATTAGTCGACTCATTTGTTTGTTTTGGTCTTAGTGAACTAAGTTTTCTTTAGTCAATAGTCATTTTTTAAATTATTTTTCATGCTTAATGACTTATTTGTAAGAAACTTATGAGAACATCTCTGGCAAACACAAGATTTAAAGTGGTATTTTGCATTATTATGTATATATATATATATATAATATGTTGTGTGGAGAAACGATAGTGTTAGTCAACAAATCATTTTTTAGTCTAGGACAGCTTGAACTTTTAATATACATAATTGAAAATCTAATCAACATGTTAATATTGATGATAATGATGGCAATCAGCCATTGTCCGAGTCCAAAATGGCAATACATTCTGCATGCTAAAAACA
Organism: Centropristis striata; assembly: GCF_030273125.1. NCBI lineage: Eukaryota > Metazoa > Chordata > Actinopteri > Perciformes > Serranidae > Centropristis > Centropristis striata. The sequence goes on from NC_081524.1 coordinate 12,892,628, forward strand.
CAGAATGTATTGAATATAACATTCTGAAAGCACATGCAATTCAGTATGTAAAATAGATACATTTTTATATTATATTAAACACTGGAGACAAGTTTCAGACTCAGTTTACTTTCAGCCCTTGCTGTTCTCTCTGTATGTATCATTGTTAGCTGGGCCAGTGATGAACTGATCACATGAACCACTCTGACTGTGAGTCAGCCGAGGGACTTTCATGACTCCACACATTGCTGTTGTTTCATTTCTCTCCACAACCGTTCTAATCTCCTAATTATATTTTCCATTCCATCTCGGATCTTAACAGGGAAGCGTCTCCAATTCAATTTACTGTGGCGGAATTCAATTTGAGGCCAGAGGCAGAGAGCCCGTCAGCATAACTGCAGGGGAACATGATTGGCAACAGAGTCCAAAAGCACCAGATATACTGTAAGCTGGGCAAACAAGCCTGAAAGAGCTTGTTGTTAAAGTCACATCTTATTAATGATACAAGTGTGGGTTAGACATCTTCGTTTGAGAGCATGTAGCCGGCTAAAAGAATGTCTTTCATTATCAGTGAATTATCTTGCTATTTGCTTGATTATTTGTTTGATCTAGAAAATGTCTGAACATAATGAAACATCTCAGTTTCCTAAAGCCCATGGTGGGGCTGATCAATTGGATGGAAATGGGGGAAAAAATATATATATAATTGCAATTAGGATATGATTCAGCATATTAGAGGGAATATACATTTTTGCATTATTATTTTCATTAAAAGATATCTTAAAATGATCATGATCTGTACCAAACAAAGATTTGTAGAATATGATTTGTAAGCTGGAGCATCTCTGCAGCACCACAATACTTCAGTCAAAATTTGGTACATATTTAGCCTTTAACAAATATTGTGCTTCTTGCGATTTGGATATTGCACTAGTCCATATTGCGATTTTGCTAAAATTCCCATTGATATCTTCAAATCACCTGTTTTGTTCGTCAAACCCAACAATAGTCAGTTTGCTATCACATAAGATTAAAAAAACAACACATTTGCTCAATTAAGAAGCTGGAGCTAGAAAATAATCACCATTTGTAATTCATAAATCTACTATCGTTTCAGCTCTGAAGGATATGAAATTTAATGACATTAGGCATGGCAGACATCTTCATTTGACAGAACAGACACTGTATAATTAAATGGATTTAGGGAAGAACTTGTTTGATTTCCTACTTTTCATATTTAAAAAAAGGATGTTTACTTAAGAGGTGTGGAAGAAATGAGCTCTGGGGACAAACCTAAAAGAGAACAAAAATCTCAAGTTTTGAAACAAAACTTGTAATCAGATAAACAGTGTAATTGAGGGAATGAAAGACCATTGGGATTGTTTTTGCATTCTCAAAATCGCTGCCCTCATTTTCTGCCCCACATCAGCTGGACAATAGGATGGGTCCCCCCCACCCCTGTCCCTCTTGGAGCTGGGACTGCGTTCTTCCTCACTGACGTATGAAAATTAAACTGATGAATCCATGTAGATGAACAGATAGAGAGAGTATCTTCCATTTCATTAGCTGTAAGTCAGTTTGGCACACTTAGACTCTACAGATCACCCTGCGTCAGATTCAGATAAATTCATATGGCGCATCCATCAGTCCATGTCATGCTTGACCTTGCTGTGAAGACAGTGGGCTGCAGACTTCGCGCTCAACTGCACAAATGTGTTGTGACATGGTGCTTCCTCTGTGGTTCCCAAAGGGTGGGAAAAAAAATCGACTAACTGTGCACGTCTGATGAGCCGGGCTGTCCGCGGACGATGCTTGCGCACCACAAGCACACAGATATCCTCAAAGGTCATTCATGTCGTGTTGCTTCGCTCTCTGCCAGCTAGACATTTTCCATCACCTATTCCTCCTCCAAAGTTGTTTTATGTATTAGGTTTTCGCTTTCACAGCAGGGACATATAAGATTATCCGTCTTGGCTCACTTTGCTGACTGCATCCTATTCTTGGCTTGGCTTGGTCTCTGCTGTGTCATACAGCTTCCAAAATCTGTATGGAAATATGAAATTGTGTGTGTAGGTGTTAAATAATGTATGTGTGCATGTGTCAGAGTTATCTATTTGATGGTTACTTTCATAGTCAGTTCTTTGTGGGTATGTATGGGGGAAGGGTTGTGCACAGAACAGCTTGACTTTGGATTTTATCACACAAGGCACTGATAAGAGAAGAAAAGCTGAGAGTTTTTTTTTCTCTGTTTCTTTCTCACGTCACCCTCCCTTTCACTCTCCCAGCCCACTTTCTGTCTCTCACCTTGGAAAGCTGTGGAGAGGAAATAAAAGGTGCAGAGGTCAGGCAGGGAATGTTGTAATGTGAGTGTAATGAACCATAGCAGTGTAATAAACATGAGGATGAGATCTTACAGTGTGACCAAACACAAGGCGTGATCAGTCTGTCAACTTAAGATCAGGAATGTTCAGTTAAGTACTTATTACTGCCAGTGACGAATAAGGCTGACAGTGACTTATCGCATAGGAGTGATCAGTTGAAATGGAATAGAAATAGTTTCAGAATGACTCATCAGAGTATGGAAAAGGGAGGATTGGGGAGTCAAGAAAAACACAAAAGTGGAGAAATTACAGGGTAAAAGAATGAAAAGCTTGTTACGGTAGTGTTTGTATTCAAGCTGTCACTTTTGAAAGGGGAAATAGGTTTAGTGTCTGGCTGGGAAACTTCCAAAAGTTGGGAAAAGCTTTGTTGGTCCTTACAAGAGGAAAGTGATATGTGGGTGTGTGCTTTCAGGTTAATGACTAATGGAGAGCACGGAGGACAAAGTCCACACAAGTGTGACTGCCTATAAATCTGTCTCGCTGTATGTTCAAAGACTTTCGTCTCACAATGTTTTGACATTTCAGGGTTGCCCGTTAATGAGTGTTGAGGTATTCTTTGTTTGATTTCTTAATTTGAGGGGAAAGCTGCTTTAGTTTTACCTGACCTAACAGTCTTCTTTCCCTTTTCATCCTTGAACCTCCTATTGTGAGTGTAGTCCGACCGAAACTAGATTTATAAGGCCGATACTGATAACCTTACATAAACAGACAATCTTGGTACAGATCCCTTTTTTAAGATTTATGACCTAGATACTCAGCAGAACATTTTTCACTGAAAGAAATATCTTCTCAGTGCTACCTGTTGGACAAACTGTAACGCTGTTGTAGTATGTTTCAGGATTTTTGAGAATGATCATTTTTGCATCATTATTCTGATTTACATGATTCTGACATTGATAAAAAATGATCATTGTGTCATTTTTTTCTTAAGTTTGCAGGATACGAGTTGTAGGTGAGGGCATCTCTCCAGCACCACAATAGCAAATTCAGAATGGTATTTCAACTCATAATTTGCCATAGACAAATATTGTGCCTGCTGCAGTTTGAACATTGCACTAGTCCATGTTGCAACTACAATGGAATTGTGATTAATTTTTCAACCCCACGCCCAAAGTGTGAGCTCTTCAATCTTGAGTCAGTTTTCAGAAAACTTACCGTACACACATACCTCAGCCAAAACCTGAACATGCATTAAAAAAAAAAAAAGATTTTTGTTGTTTTGGGGTAAATATGACCCCTGCAGCCAGAAACTACTTTCTAAATTATACCAATTAATTTCTTTCATGTTGAAGTGTCCTTGGTTGAAACACTGAACCTCAAATAGTGTGTACATGAAGGAAAAAATGCAAGTCACAGTGGACGAAAGCAACTTCCAAATGAATGTAGTGTTTGTTATACACAATACAGAAATATAAAGCATAAACAGTTTATATGTATGAAATCAATAGGCCAATGCAATTACAGTACATAGCTCTATTCATATGTGTGATCTAACTACACACTTCCCTCTTCTTTCCCTGCTCTCTGATGGGTTACCAGCATGAGCACGCCATCCTCAGGTCGGAAGACCCCAGTGGACCACGGTGTCCAGATCCGCTTCATCAATGACCTCTACGACACTGGCGGGGGGCAGCCGGGGCCCCAGCTCAAGCCCAAGCCCAAGACCAAGAGCCAAAGCACCTCCAAGTATGGCGTTGCGGTGAGGGTTCAGGGTATTGCTGGCCAGCCATATGTGGTCCTGAAGGATGGAGAGAAAGGAGACTCTTACGGGGTCCAGCTCAGGACCCAGGGTCCCCCTGGTTACAGCAGCCTACCCCGGAGGAAAGAGAAGGCAGAGCCAGGACCACAGGGGGCAGATATCTCAGGAGGTGGAGGGCAGGGAGGGGCACTACGCCGTGCACAATCCCATGGGTCGCTGCTGGACAGGGATGCAGAGGGAGGGGCAGGCAATGAGGATTTTCAGCTGTCTAGACCACCAGGGGATGGGAAGTCTGGTAGTTATGGGAATCTGGATGGGGGAATAGGAGTTCGGGGGGAGAGAGAGCAGGTTCGACGTGGTAGAGAGAATATGGAAAGGAATATGTGGGATGGTTCATACAAAGCAGGGCTCAACGGGTCCGCGGGGTCCGTGAGGAGCAGTCAACCCTACCCTGACCCTCCTCAACAAACAAATCAGAGGCAGACTCCTGTCAACAGACTTATAAACAGGTTTGATGGTGGAAATACTGGAGGCCAGCAGAGAGGACTCCCTGCCGAACAACAAGACCCCAGAGCTACATCCCCTCTCCTCACACCCAACCCCTACACCTCACCTCCGTCCTCAACTCACAGCAGCCTGGGACGCAGCCAGGCCGCTGTCTCCACATTTCCAGGACAGTCGGCTAATCAGTGGACTTCACCGGTGAGATATTCTGCTGCAGACACACCGCAGACCAGTCTGACTGAGGCACAAGTAAGAATGAACTTTTTTTAGGGCTGGGCATCACAGCTGATTTTTGTGTGAGCTCCAAACGCCACATAGCATGCAACATTGCAAGAGTAGTTTTCTGATCTATGTCTCAAGGTGACTCCTGACCTTTTGCTGGACCAGGGTCAGAATGCAGAGACGACCAGTGAGGAGGAGCAGCTCACGCAGACTTTATACAACATCCTGAGACAAGGGTATGGACTTATCATGGCATAGATTTTTTTTATTAAGTTGTTAATACAATTGTAATAAATGATGACATTCAGATCCATTTGTTTTCCCCTTCAATCAGGAGCAGCGAGAGTGATGTTGTCATCAACCACAAAGTCAAGGTCATCTTTCAGAAGATTCAGAACCTAAAGGTTTGTCCCTTATGTGAGAAAATATGTGAGAGGTTGATCCTGCACAGGGAATAGTATGTTAATACTTAAATATATGTCCCCATATATCTTTCTCTTCAACAGCCCAAAGAAAGACCTCAGGAAGATTGGTTGAGAGAAAAGAGGGTGCTTGAAAGAAAGATGGCTGAACTACAAACTGCCCTGCAGGAGGAAAGGAGGGTAAGCAAAGTATTAACAAATATTTAAAGACATATTTTTATATCGATAACTCCAATTTTAGTTGGGTGATATGGTACTGCTACATTAAGCAGCAGCAGTAATTTTGAGGCATATTTTGCAAAGGGTATTAGTCCGTTCCACATGTGCACTCCTAAAACTGAACCACCTCCAGATTATAGACATGCTCTGGGATCTTCCTCGGTTTTAAATTGATGCGTCCTCGAGACAGTGATAGATGTTAAACCGGTTGAGCAAGTAGTGCTTGTTTTTGCTGTGCGTAACGGTGTGATTTTGTTGTGTACTTACAAGTGTTTTAGCAGTGCTGAAACCTGTACCTTTCTCTTGTGGATAACCCACAATTTTACATTTCTACTATAGACATGTAGATTTTGCAAGAGTTTCTGTTGTTTCTGTAGATTTGTTCCCTTGGATGACCCACCAAACCTTCCTAAATTCACTTGGCTGATTGGAACTGGCTGCCACCAGAAGATTTTTACATTCAGCATGCAACCTGCCACTTTAAATCAGCTCTGATTACATGGTGCACATCCAATGCCACACATAAACACTCATCCAAGTCTCCTTGAAATGAGAGCCCCAACTATCAAGTGAAGGAATGGCTGTTGTTTGGTTGAGAGAGTAGAGAACTGTCCTCAGTGTTTTTACGTCTTTAACTAATCTTGCCAGGAGGGTTGGGGGTTCCTATGAGTGTGCTTCAGATTAATCCTCACATTAATCCTTAAAGCCCTCTGGCCTGGTCAAAGGTGCACGCGCACAATAATCTAACTTCAATAATGACTCATTATATGCTGGTTTAAGGAAGGTGGGCAGGTCTTAATCTCTAATAGCTCCTAAGAACTTAATCCCTTATGCATATTGATCGGTGGGCAAATGCAAGCCTGCTTTAACATTTCCTAAAAGCCCAGTGTTAATGCCACCAGAGCTACCTGATGTCTTATGTTTCACTGCTCTCATTTATTCATCATGTCTGCCTGTGCGTAGGACTCTGTTAGCAATTCTGATCCTGCTCTGAAAGCTGAGCTGGAGTCCTGTCTGGATGAAAATCTGCAGCTCCGGGAGATGCTGGACCGGAAGAAGAAAGAATTAAACGAAACACAATCAGAGTGAGGACATGACAACGCACACACACGCACGCACGCACGCATGCACGCACACACACACACACACGCAAGGAGGAAAACAGAAAGGAGCATGGTACCATTGACTGAGTCTGGTCGGTCAGGCTTGAGAGGGGATGCATGACAAACCCACTTTGTTTTCAAGCACACTCCTCACAGTTTCATTAAACAAGCAGTTACTGTAATGTACTTACAAGATGTACAAGTATGCCGCAGTCACAAGAATTTAAAGAATCAGTCAGTAGTGTGTATGTCCTCTTCTCCTCTCAGGCTGACTCAGCTGCGTATGGACAGGGAGAACGCAGAGGCACGGGTCAGAGGAATGGAGGACCAGCTGGCTGAGTTTCAGGATGAACTGAGAAGAGAGAATGGCAACAAGACGGTACAGGAACATACAAATAAACCCACACAGATGCAAACTAAAAATAAATAAATAAGCTGTGACTCAAATCTTGAGTAAATTGTTCGTCTAGATGGCATTTTTATTGCGTAGCAGCACATTTTCAGGTGGATACATTGGAAAAGCAGTTAAAAGCTATATTGACTTTAAAGGGATAGTTCAGATTTTGAAGCAGGGTTGTGTAAATAACTTATACATAGTCAGTGTATCGACTGCAATAGATGTCCGTCTGTATGTCCCTAATTTTTGAGAAGCAGGCAGGAGTACCAGCACAGAAGTTAAGGAATGAACTGCTGTGGATGGGGGCAGCAGCAAAATGTACACTATATTTAGAATATTTTTTCCACTTTACCTTGCCATCAGACAGCACTTTCTACCAGGGAACTAAATCTATTCTTCCCATTTCTACTTTCGTCAAAGCCACCAGACTCCAGTGCCAAAATCCGTTATTTCAACAAGGTAGTTTTGTGACTTTGGGTTTTTTAAAGGGTAAGTTCGGATTCACCAAAGTCACACACAGTAATAACACAAACAAACTAACCAATTGAGGCAACAGTAGACCAGAAACTCCCAAGTTCTTCAAGTTAAAACAACTATTTTAGTCAAAGAAGATATATATATATATATATATATATATATATATATATATATATATATATATATATATATATATATATATATATATATATATATATATATATATATATATATATATATATATATATATATATATATATATATATAACAGCCTCAGTTCCCCGTTGGAGAGAGCTGTCCGAAGACAAGGTAAAGCTTTAAAATATTCTAAATATAGCATACACTTAAACTGATATGTTTAACTGCAGCCCTGTCCACAGCTGTACATTGCTTAGCTTTGCCAGTACTCCTGCCTGCTTCTCCAAACTGTCGACCACCACCTACTGTAGGTAATGCACTGATTGTTGATAAGTACTTCATAAAACCCTACTTAAAAACATGCCTTTAATTCCTGTTAAGAAGCATTGTGAAGGATTTGTGTAATCGAATGAGAAAACTCTGCAAATGTCAGGCTGAGTGATCAAAAGCATCAAGCGAATACTGTATATTTCTCGTGTCTGCAGGATCTGATGTCTTGTCAGGCACAGCTGATGGAGGTTTGCCAGCTGAAACAGAAGCTGGAGGAGACGCTGAGGCAGCGAGAGAGGGAGCTCACCGCTCTCAAAGGAGCCCTGAAGGAAGAGGTGGCCACACATGACAAAGAGATCGAGGCGCTCCGAGAGCAGTACAGCGCTGACATGGAGAAGCTCCGCAGCAGCATGGAGCAGGTGTCTCAGGTTGGTACACAAACACAGCAGCCAGCTCATCATCACTTTCATTTGACATGAAAATGTGTTGAAGTTAGAAAGAAAAGAAGCAAAGCAGGCCCTCAACAACAGAGCACATCAGCAAAACTCTAAGAAAGCACCATCTTTTTTATTTAATTACTTTCAGTAGTAGAAGAGTCATATTATAGAGCAATTTACATCTCACTCACAGATGTTTTCAGGTTCACAGAGAGAGAGAAATCTAAGCCCTACATTTTATATTTTTCTTTAAAAACTCTTATAACTGGGGCGTCCCGGTGGCTCACACTGGTAGAACGTTGCCATTAAGGCTGAGTCCTTGCTGCGGCGGAGCTGGGTTCGAATCCGGCCTGTGCTCCCTTTGCCGCATGTCCTCCCCTCTGTCACCCCCTTTCTATCTGTCACTTTCAATAAAAGCATGAAAAATACCATAAAAATAATCTTTAAAAACTCTTATAACTCTTACCTGAATGAATACCTGTATACTCCTAACATTGACACAGTTTGGGATAACCATGCGCCATTCATTTGAATATAAAATGTAGACATTAATGTGAAATTATGAAATAAAAGTCAGTTGAAATAACTAAATGTAGTCCTTTGAAAATGTCCTTTTCTCTAATACAAACTCATTTATTCATTGAACTCTAGTGATGTTGTTTGTATATATTTATTGCCTAATTTATTTAAAGTTTGTTTCATAGTCATATTTATTTATTTAGTATTTACTTCAAAGCATTTCAGATCACTTTGTTATGGAGTCTGTATAAATGTGCCCCCTCCCTCCCAATTATTTCTATACTACCAACATTAAATGACACTCAAAATAAGAGACACATAATTTCCTGTGGACTACCTTTCTGAGTGTTGTGATAAAACTCCCCTAATGGAAGCCTAAGGACCAGAACACAGAAGTGTCTGCAACGGAGCGTTGAGCATCCTCAGGTGCATTAGCAGCAGGAAACAGCATTTTAAATCGGATCTCTTCAATTCAAACAATGTGGATTGCTCTATTAATCGACATACCATATGCATTCATGTCCATTAAACGGTAGGGATATAAACAAGCATTGCATCAGTTCTTCCTTCTCCTATTTCAGTCTCACGCTGGGATTGAGTCAGAGCGGTTACGTGTCAATGCATCGGTTCGTTCCCTTCAGCAGCAGCTGGAAGACTGTAGAGACGAGAGCAGCCACTGGATGGAGCAGTTTCATGCCACCAGAGACGAACTTCGAACAACCAAACAAGAGTGAGTTTATTCTAATATATCCTTGTTTGCAATGTGTATTTATCAGAACCTCCCTGGATGCGGGCTTTTCCAATGCTTACATGGACATGGATTTTTTTCCCCCGTCCTTTCATGGTTTCTCTTGCACCTGCTGTACTACTAATGTGTGTCCATCTCTTCTCTTTCATTCTACCTGGTCAATGTTTCTCCCCCTCTCTGTCAGAGAGCCACCCAGCAGCCCTGAAACACCGTGAGAGTCACTAATTGAACAGCATTTGTGTTTAGATATGCAGACCTGTAGATGTGGCTAGCTGTGCTAACAACTGTCTGACTGTAGTTCCAAGGCCATCCACACTTACAGCCCTAATTCATGACTGTCTGCATGATCCACACTGGGTTAGGCAGTTTTCAGGAAAAGGCAAAAAAAAAGTTATATAAAAAAAACCCTGCAGCCACATGGCCCTGACACCCCTGATCTGAAGGGATGTGCACAAACAACAGATAGAAACGCTTTCTCTGAAATGATGAATGCAGAATTTTAGTTTTCTTTCAGACCACTTACATTATAATATGCTGAAAGGTTAAGTGGAATTTTTGCCCAGTGATGCAAAAAAACAAACCCTGTCTACCCCAGCTGTAAATATGCCATGAACCCATGTAAGTTCCCAATGGGAAAATGTATCATTTCATTATATGGAGCTGAAATAGGGTGGTGTGGATGATCTAAAATGTCTGTGTTTAGCAAAACAACAAACATATTCTAGACTTGTTTTCCGTGAATGTCTGACTGTTGTTATAACAGGGAATACTGATTTATTTCCTGTTATATGAAGATTAAATAACAACTTTTTTGCTTGTTGAGTACATCAAAGTAAATGAAACTCAAAAATTCACTTAAACAATCCAACTGCTGCGAATCAAATTATCAAGCAGTACTGACTATACGTTTATATGATACAGTTTGTTGGGATCAACTGTATTTGATCTATAATTTTTAGACTGCTGCAAGCCCGTCTGGAGAAAGAGGAATGTGAGGATGAACTAAAAGAGCTCCAGGAGAAAGTGAGCACCATGAAACAACAGATACCAGATCCCAGCCACAAACAGAGTCTCAACCAGGTAAATATTCACGCCGCTCCACACGATCTCTAACACCTGATCCGTGAAAAAATGCAGTTTAACCATCAAATTGTCGGTGTTTCTGTTCAGGAACTTGAGCGATACACGACTGATCTACAGAAGTCCAAGGCTGACCTCCAGAAGCAGAGGACTGACTTTGACAAGAAGGTCATGGAGGTTATCGCCCTAAAAAAATCTCACCAGAGCCAGGAAGCAGAGCTGAAGTATGAGATTGACAGGCTGAAGGACCAGTTGCAGAGGGCCAGAGAGGATGTTGCCAAGGCACAGGAGAAAAACAAAAAGGTAAGAGCAGTTTAAATGAAACAAATTACCTGGCTAGTACGACAGAGTGTGCTTATTTGTATATGTGGCAGTGTTGAGGATGATAAAATGTGTGTTTAAATGATAAATCATCCCTGTTGCATTTTTTTAATCAGTATCATTCCCTTGTCTCCCTGCCTATAGCTCCCAGACCCAGCCATCATCTCCGAGCTGGAGCAGAAGCTTGGTGAGACATGTGGTGAAGCTACTCAGCTGAAAGAGAATCTCTCATTAGCTGAAGAGGAACTGGAGGACAGTAAAACTCGTCTCAGTCGAGCTCAGATGGACATTAAATCACTGGAAGATGTCCAGCGGGATCAAGAGGAGGCCAACGCACGTCTCAGAGAGAAACTCTCGCGGTTGGAGGTAGGTCACCTCCTCTCACACTCAGCAGTGTGGAATAGACTGTGAGTGTAAGATACCCTGAAAGCAGCAGACATATTTAATGTCCCCTTCCACTCAAAATGTGTTTTCCTTCTATTCATGTCCCCTGAAATGCCCTTGATTCTCCTGACTTGTATCTGCAAAGATTGTCACTAGAGAGGTATTTTCACATTCCTCTACTGAATAAAGAGAGGTTTTTGCACTTCCCTAAAATCTGAGATTCAAATGATGCCAGCCAAGGTAGATTTGGTATGTCACAACTTCGAAAGCCAATGAAAAGCCGGAAATGAAAGCTGAAACCTGAAACGCTACCTGAAATCGTAGCAGATATTATCATATCTTTCACAACCACTAATGCCGTCAGCCACTACCAGTTACAAGCTAACAAGCAACATAAACAAATAAAAAATGCCTGCTAGTCGCCAATTTTGTCGCCTCATCTGAGTCTGGAGGCTGAAACATGTTTGGCAGAATTTGTCTGATGTGTCTTTTAACAGAGAAAACAGACACCAAAACTTTTGCAGCAGATCACGAGCCAGTTGCGGAGCTCGCTCTGCTTTTTCACCCATCAACCCAGTCTGTGCAGTGATGGGGGTGGGGGGGGGCGGGGCAGAGGCCAAATCCAGAATTTGAGTAGATGTGGTTCCAGCACAGTAGATGCGCTTTTAGAGTTTTTTACTCTTCATGAGGGCAAAATATTGGATCTAGAGGGGGACTTAAAGCATGACTTGACATCTCCTGTGGTTTCCTCAGGCTGAGCTGCAGACGAACGCCTCAGAGAGCTCAGACGCAGAGATCGCCCTCCACACTGAAATTAGAAGGTTGAGATCTGAGCTTGACGAGGTCAAGAGAAAAGCTTCCAGACTGAGTCAGGAGAACGGTGAACTTATCCTGCGTGTGGAGGACACGGAGAAAGACAAGGAGACGCTGAAACAGACCTTCAACCAGCTGGAAGAGACTAAGCGACAGCAGGAAAGAGCTCTGGAGAAACTCAACAGAGAGGTAATAAGCAGAGATCCCTCTTTTATAAGTAGGAAATCAAATTAAAGCGTCTACAACATGGAGCACGTCCAACTGCACAATAGAGGATTCATTCTTTGTTTTTGTTTTTTTCCCCCTCTCCCTCCGGTCACCCTGTCAGTATGAGTCTCTGACCGTGTCCTCAAGAGAGGAGGCGCAGACTCTGCGGGTTCAGCTGGAGGAGCAGAGAGAGAGGGCACGCAAGGAAATGCAGGAGGCGCAACGTCACGGAAACGACGCTCAGAGTGAACTGGAAAGAAACACTATAAATCTAAGGAGACTGGAGGAAGAGGTGTGTGTTTGTGTTTTGAGTGTTTGTGCGTGCTCCCTCGCCTGCTTGGCCTGGTTGTTGTTTTTATTATAAATGTCTGGTCTGAATGTTTTCAGTAGTTTTGACACACAATATTCATGGTGCATGCCTGACTGATTGTGTTCATGTGTCTGTGAGATATAAACATGCAAAACCACTCATATTTCTTTCATGATGGAAATTCATTTTGGCATTTCTGTTTCTAATATTATTATATTTCTAACTAGATGTCACGACAGAAGAAGGAGCTTCTGCTGGTATGTGAGGAGAGGGACAACCACCAGCTGGATAAAGAGCTTCTGACCAACAGACTGCGCCACCTCGAGGCAGAGATGGAGGTCAACAAAAACGGCCACAATGAGAAAACACGGGAGGTTCGAATCCTTGAGGTAAGATATGTGCATCTGCTCGCCTCCACGGTTTGGGAGAATAAACTTTAACTACAGGGCTCTCTGCTGTTAATAGTTCTGCTCTGTATACAGTGTAAGTACAACAGTCTGAGCATATTTTTGGACACGTTTCTGCACATTTCTCCTGTTATTGTTTTTTTGCTGAAGGTCTTTTTTTATTAGTATTTAATGCAGTAAATCACAGATGGTTGAACGGATGCAGTGTACCCCTCCTCCATGTTTTTGTATCCTATTACAGTATTACTGTACAGTTTAGTAATCAAACCTAATCAATTACATAAGCACTTACTGAATGTGGATATATAAATAAATTAAGTGTGACAAAAATTATAAGAAAAAAAATGTAAATAATAATAAAGAAAAAAAGAAAACAGTAAATGAAGAAAAAAATGTAAATAATAATAATAATAATAATAATAATAATGATAATAGAGTAGTACAAAAACAAACCAAAAAATAAAAATACATGTAAAAGTTACAAATAATAATAAATAAAAAAAAGATAATATGAAGTCAATAGGACAAAATTATCAGTTGCATACATTTTTTAATATTTTTTAAATGGTTGCAATATACCATAACATTTCTGAGCATAGATACAGTCAACAGATTAGCCTTTAGACTAATAATAAATAAAAAAAGAAAACAATAAATGAAGAAAAAAATGTAAATTATAATAATAATAATAATAATAGAGTAGTACAAAAACAAACCAAAAAATAATAATACATGTAAAAGTTACAAATAATTTAAAAAAAAAAAATGATAATATGAAGTCAATAGGACAAAAGTATCAGTTGCATACATTTTTTAATATTTTTAAAATGGTTGCAATATACCATAACATTTCTGAGCATAGATACAGTCAACAGATTAGCCTTTAGACTTGTTTAAAGCACATACACGTTACCAGAAAGTACAACAGATCATGAGTATTTACATGCTTATATGTCAAAACTCCATGAAATGTTTTCCTTCATGAGCATTTAGTGAAGTTGATCTTCTCTCCGTCAGGACAAGCTGAAGCGAATGGACTTGGAGCTGGAGGAGGAGAGGAACAGCGTGGAGATGCTGACAGAACGAGTGGCCAGGAGCAGAGACCAGATCGATCAGCTCCGCTCCGAGCTCATGCAGGAGAGATCCTCCAAACAGGACCTGGAGCTGGACAAGAACGCCATGGAGAGACATGTATGTTACACAGCATCTGTGTTTGCTAATGCTTTGTTATCACCAGCAACTGAAGTCTTTGTCCTGCCAAAACATGCCTGACCTGGCCCATTGCTCCAGTGTGTTTTGTTTTTGTTTTTTTGTTTTTTTTTAAACACACTTTATTGTTTTTAACCCATTGACGCCTGAAACTTCTGTAAAACCTCTGGGCGATTTTAAAATAAGCCCCTAAAACCTGAAGTTTTTCTGGAAATTCAACAGAAGTGCCAACACCTCTACTAAATAATAGATTTTTCAGCCTCTGATAGAAATAGAAATTCAAAGAAGATAGAAATGAAATCCAAAAAGTATTTGAGAGCTTATACAAATACTACAAAACGACGTATCCGCTTTCCAGGCTTCAATGGGTTAAACATGTTAACAATACAAAACAGACAGCACATGCTATACAAAGTTAGGCAAAAAATAAATAAAAAATACAGCTCTAGTTTGTCTCCAGTCATGATTGCCAGTCAGAAAACCGTCTACCCATCAACAGCAGATTTTTCAGATCTGCAGGTATATAATCAAGAAAGGGTGTCCAAACAATTAAGAACAATTCATCCTTACCCTTTACAGCAGCTTGTAATCTTTCATGAGGGAGGATATCAAAGATCTCCCTGTACCAAAGGGTGACACTAGGTGGAAGGGTTTTGATCCAATTTTTTAATACACACTTCGAGTGTGTTTTGTGTGTTGCTGACCTGCTGTTTGTCCGTGTCTGTCCCTGCAGCTGAAGGAACTCAGGAGTCGTGTGGCCGACATGGAGGGTCAGTCACGCTCCTCAGCAGGAGTCTCCCAGCTGGAGAACAAGCTCCAGGAGCTGGAAGAACGCCTACGGATGGAGGAAAGGTGCAGTGAAACACAGAGATAACATGCTGCACTCCAGTAGATCTTCATTCTGGATCACATCCTTCACCTTCTTTTGTTCCACAACTGAATATCTCAGATGCTTTTTAAAAAAAGATTCCTATGACATTTGGTAGATATATTCTGTTTATCATTGTCTGAGGATTGGTTAGTTATATTTTGGTGGTGATATCAGTTTACGTTGACTACATGTAACAAAGGACTTTAACTACATACCTGTGCTATTTTAAATTAATTGTGTATTTCCTTTTTTTGTGATCAAATTTTTATTATTTTCTTCTCCTTTCAAACCACATACAGCCACATCCCACCCCACATCCAACTGTACAGCATATCAAAAACCACTGTGGGCAGCATGTGAGAAAAACAACAAACAAGAATCTGAACTACCTTCCCACCCCCCTTCCCCCCATACCTCCCTCACCCCTCTGGCTTACTCCCTCCCCCTCCCTTTGCTGGAGTCAGTCATAAATAAAAAATAATAATAATAATAAGAGAAAATAAAAATAAATAAATAAATGAATAAAAACATAATATTAAATAAATAATAATAGCAATAATAATAATAATAATAATAATAGTAATAATATATATATATATTTTTTTTTAAATATAACGAATATAAATAAATAGTAAAAATAACAGTAATTACACAGGCAATTTAGTTAATTACTACAGATAAGAAATATGTGGAGAAAAAAAAAAATAAAGAAAAAATAATAAAAAAAAAAGAAAAAAAAAAGAGTTGTACCTCTCCTCTTTACATAATGAAATATTCAAGACCCAAACATAAACAAAAAGGGTAAAAAGAAAAAACATACATACATACTAAATACATGTAATTATCTGTTCATATATTCCGTAAAGAACAATAAAAAAAAAAAAAAAAAAAAAAATTCAATTTTACATGAACATTTATATCTTCCAACCCATTTGGAGAGCCAAACCTTGTTGGCCAATCAGTTTCACCTATGTAGCTTAAGCCTAACCTTCTCCATTGCTCTAGAGAGGATCTCAATATTATCTGCTATAGCCCCATTTGATCGAGCAATAGATAATTCTAAAATAATAATGTCATGTAATAGGGCCAGCCACTGAGGTATACTGAGTGCATGTGGCGGTTTCCATCTTTGTATTAACATTTTCTTTGCTGCTGTCAAACCTAGAAACAACAATCTTCTCTGAGAGAACTTAAAAAGTAATTGCGAATCATCATTTAACAGTAAAATAATCGGGTTACATGGTATGTTAACCCCAATTATATCTCCCATCAAGGATGCTACTTGCGACCAAAAAAACTCCACATCTGGGCATTGCCACATCATATGTAGATAAGTTCCTATTTGTCTGCTATTACATAAAGGACAGATGGGAGTAGAAGAAAGATGGAGTTGACAGCGTTTCCTAGGGGTGAAATAGAGTCTGTGGATAAATTTATAATGGAGCATTTGATGATTGAAATTTCGTGACGTAACTTTAATATTTCCCCATACTCTCTTCCAGTCGATAATTTGCTTCCACTCCTTCAAATCAACATTCCATACTCTGGTCACCCCCAATGGAAAACTTTTAGCCTCTTGCAGTTTTTGATATAAGGTGGATACCAACCCCCTCGATTTAGATTTAATACAAAAAAGCTTAAGGAGCGGATGTTCAGGAGGGGAGGTATTACATGGGATTCCATAAGCTAAAACCGCACTTCTCACTTGTAAATAAAAATAAAAAGATGTTCTAGGTAAATTATAAGCACTCTTAAGATCCTCATATGATCTTAGGCCTCTACTGTCCATAATATGAGCTAAAGTGTGGACACCTGTATTAGACCATGGAGGGTAAATAATCGGTTTCCTCTCCAAGCAAAATAAGTTATTTCGAAAAATTGGTGTCTGAGTATGCCACTGCACCTCCCAGTTTGCTAATTTCTCCACCTGTTGCCAAATTTGTATGGAATGAGCAATTATAGGGCCAAATTTTGACTGGCAATCTCTGGGAGATAAACCACAAAATACTAAATCTTCCAATCTATAAGGGGATGCAATATTACTTTCAATCTTGAGCCATGGAGTATTTAACTCTTGAGAAAACCAATTTCTAAGAGGGCAGAGCATAAATGACAAGTAATATAAATTAAAGTCGGGCAGTCCAAATCCCCCTAACTGTTTGCCTTGTTGAAGTATTGTACTTTTAAGTTTTGGTCGTTTCCCTGTCCATAAAAATTTTGTTACTACACTCTGAATCTTATTCCAATAGTGGGCAGGTGAGGGTAGAGGCAGCATACAAGATAAAAAATTGATCTTAGGTAAAACCATCATATTAACAACTGATATTCGACCACACAATGACAGTGATTTATGATTGAACCATCTATCCAGATCCCCTTTGACAGAATTGGTTATTCGTTTGTAGTTCTTCTTGATAATTTTGTCAAGTGTAGAAAAAATATCAATGCCAAGGTACTTGAAATTGCGAAACAATTGGAATTTCTGTGTGTAAATCTGAGTATTCTGAAACGTTTTTTTTTAAAAACAGAAGTGCGGATTTGTTCAGATTTACTTTGTATCCTGAAAATTCACTAAATAGTGAAATAATCTTATTACTGTATGGCAAATCATGAAACACATTACTGAAATATAATAAAATATCATCTGCATATAATGAAATTGAATTATGCACGTTTCCAACCACTATAGAGTCTATATTTTGACATTGGCGAATTTTTTGTGCCAGGGGTTCCAGTGAAAAGATAAATAAAAGCGGCGAAAGAGGGCAGCCTTGGCGAGTTCCTCTGCCTACAGAAAACGGAGAGGAACACTGGTTCCCAGTCGATACTATCGCTGAAGGATTATTGTACAAAACTTTTAGCATATGTATAAATTGTCCACCAAAGCCCATGTGCTCTAATGTAAACCACAGGAAGCTCCACTCAAGACGATCAAACGCCTTTTCCGCGTCTATTGATAATACTGCCGGCAGTGAACACACATTAGGTGCAGAGTGTATTAATGTATTAATTAATTGTGTATTTCCATTTTACTACCTGCATTCCACAACAGTTTGGAAGCAAATATTGTCCTTTTTTACTCCATTACAAGTATTTAACGAAATTAGGTACTAATTACTTTACAAAAGTTGCATTATTATCACAAACTCTAAATAGATTAATACATTATGATGTTATATAATAGATTAGGCTAACCAGCTGTATATAAACATGAAACAATATATCATGTATATTATTCAGAGAGAGGACATTCTGCATAAGAACTTTTTCAAGTGTATTTTTTATGCAAATACTTACAACAGATAATGTTTACAATTTAGTATTGCCATTTTTGCTAAAAGATCTGAACTGTTTTCATTAGACCTTGTAATTTAAACTATGACCAAGAGTTAACATCTTATCTTAAGGAGACATGGTAAAATTATGGAAGTTTTGGGCTGTAACATCATGTTTGATTTAGGGTTCCTGCTGTCAAATTAATTAGCTCCTAATTAAAATAAAGTATCTATCTTTCTATCTATTAGAGAGAGTTTTTTTCACTTACATTCTTCTTCACATGAATTCACTTAAGCAAACACTAAGACTTTAACACCTGGATACAAAGCATCTTCATGAGAGCAATGAAGTGGCACATTCCCTATTGAAAAGCATTTTTACAGCAGTCAAGATGAAAAGAGTATAACTCATTAACACGATCACATGCTTATGCTTTGTTCATCTCTTGTACAAACGTTTAAAGGGAGAAGAACTCTGTGTTGGCGTCACAACGACGCCTGGAGAGGAAACTGAAAGATCTCAACATGACGCTAGATGAGGAGAAGCACACACACACTGAGCAGAGAGACCAGGTAAACACATTCCCCTCCTATAAAGGGTCTCTCAATTTCAATATGAAATCAGAACTGATTGAAATGAGTTTTCAGTTTCAGTTGGCAGAATTAAAAGCAGGATTGATAATGGTGAAATATGTTGTTTCTACTACATTTTTTAATTAATTGTTTAAAGTTGACTGTATGGCCTTAGTATGGTACAGGCCAAAAAAACATGGCAGTCATATCACACTTTATACCAAGTGGTATAAGAAGAATTTAAAATGTAAATGACAGTTGTCTAAACTGAAAGTAATGACACCAAGACTCTATAGTTAAACAATGAAATTGCAGTCAGTGCTGAAAATAAAATGTTTAAATCAAATAAGGCCCCCAGAATCAAAATTCTAGTCAACGTGTGGAGAATCATGACAGCCCTGCCTCCTACTGTGTGTTATTATTTGAATTTACTCTTGAGACATTAACCCACTGAGGCCTAAAACGCCTGTAAAACCTCTGGGCGATTTTAAAATAAGCCCCTAAAACCTGAAGTTTTTCTGGAAATTCAACAGAAGTGTCAACGCTTATACTAAATAATAGATTTTTCAGCCTCTGTAGCAGATAGAAATGAAATTCAAAAAGCATTTGAGAGCTTATACAAATACTACAAAACGACGTATCTGCTTTCCAGGCTTCAATGGGTTAAAGTACATAAATACCAAACTCATACACAGTAAAAGTACACTTTATCCTGTGTTGCAGCTGGCTCTGAGAGTGAAAGCTCTGAAGAGGCAGGTGGACGAAGGAGAGACAGAGCTGGAACGGATAGATGGACTGAGGAGAAAGGCCCAGAGAGACATGGAGGAACAGATGGAGCTCAAAGAGGCCTTGCAGGCCAGAGTCACAGCACTGGAAACTGAGCTCAAGTAAGCATTTCCTTCTTTGTACCCAATTCCATCTCATCCAGTTTGTTACTCACTGTGCGCTTATGCAAGAGCAACTTCCTGGCAGCCAGATTATCACAGCAGTGTGTGTGAATGAGTAAGAGAGAGACACATCGTCTCCTCCTTCTCATGTCACAGAATGAATAAAACTGCATGTAAATGACGTTATTACCAGCGAGCCCAGATTCCTTGTCTGTTACACACTATTACAGACACCTGGTTGAGATGCACACAGGCTCCCTGAGGTGCAGTATTTCACAAGGCGATGTGTGTAAAACAAATCAGCCCTCACCCATGTGTGAAAAGGTATTTCATTAAACTTAAAAGGCGCATTAGTCATGTACCACGGGGGAAATTAAATTCCAGACATGCTCCCACTCGTAACAAGAAGATGCATGTTGTTCTCTTGTGCTGCCAGCAGAGGGAGCACTGTGATCACATTTACATTTACATTTACATTTAGTCATTTAGCAGACGCTTTTATCCAAAGCGACTTACAGGAAGAGTAAAAACAAACAATCAAGGTATAGTGCAATAAGAGCTTTTAGTGCATCAATAAGTGCTAGTGACAATTCTTTGAGGAGTAGAATTATCGTGTGGTCTAGGAGAGAAGATGCTCTCTGAAGAGCTGAAGGTCTTCAGGAGTTTTTTAAAGGTAGAGAGGGACGCCCCTGCTCTGGTAGGAACTGGTAGTGTGTTCCACCAGCAGGGAACAACAAATGCAAAGAGTCTGGATTGCCTTGGACGAGCGGGGGGCAGAGCCAGGCGCCGTTCATTGGAAGAGCGCAGCGGTGGTGAGGTAGCATATGTCTGAATCAGGGCGTTCAGGTAGGTAGGAGCAGTACCAGAGACAACTTTGTAGGCATCATTAGAGATTTGAATTTGATGCGGGCTGCAACAGGTAGCCAGTGGAGCTCAATGAGCAGCGGAGTGACATGTGACCTTTTTGGCTGGTTGTAGACCAGGAGCGCCACCTGATCACCTGACAACACTTGTGAATAAAGCAACGGATAAATAAAGTGTGCTTAAACAGTTCATGATGATATGGATAATGTTAATAATGACTCTGTGTCATAGGAGAAAAGCCCAGGCATCAATGCGCCCAGCTCTGGATTCAGTCCTCAGTTCAGATGACGACGACAGCCTGTACGACCCCTCCACCATCACCTCCATCCTCACGGAGAGCAACCTCCAGACCAGCTCCTGTTGAATCACAACTTCAGGGACAGGGTGAGGGTGAGGAACTGTAGCACTATTAAGGAGGGTAAAAAGAGGAGGAAAGCGTAGGTTAGCTGCTTCGTAGACTGGGAGTAAAGCCAGAAGGCAGGGTGGTACACACTACCAACATCAAAGGAGAGGAGCAACGACCTGGGTGTTAAATTTCAGATTGTAGAGGTTAGTAGATGAATGATTTTCCACACCAGGGTGAATGGAAGGAAACAAAACATCCTCTGCATGTCAGGGTATTTCCTTCAGTCTACACTGTCCACACACATCCTCCATTGTACAGCTGGAAGGGCTCACAACATACAAATTAGCAACTGGATTCAGTAACTGGACTGTAAGGAAGGCTAGAAGCACAGAAACGTAGAAATTAAAAATACCTCTTGCGCTTTTTGATACATATTCAGTATGTCAAGCCATTTCAGGGTTGGGATTCTGTGTCAAGCACTTACGGTACCAAGTCTGGCTTTGACTGAACAATCAAAAATACTCTCATCATCTCTGAGAGTGGACAGTTTACTTGTTAGACTCCAGTTTTCTCTGTAGCACAGTCTCCAACCGATTGAACTCACAAACTCGGCCAGTACATATATTAGGTACAACTGAGCATGGACCAACACTGACACTGAGTGCTTTCATGACTGCACAAAGAGAAAAGCAATATCACACTACAATTGAGAGGTAATTTCTGCAAAATGTTTAATTAAATCTCTGTTTGTTTACATAAGGTTTTTTGAAATTTGGCACTTATTCCACCGTCCAGTCGTTAATGCCACACGGTAGATTGTTCAGAATTATAAAATATAACACTAACAGCATCTGTTATGGATTCCCGTGGACAGAGACACATTATTATATAATATAAATGTGATAAAAAACACATGTTGGTGTGAAGGTTTTGATTAGTTTTGTCTTTATTCACTGTATCGGAGCAGTTTCCTGATAGTGGTGCAACAGACTTTGGGTTTGTTTTTATAACTTTGAGCACAGAGGGCTCCTTTGTCAGAATATCACATACTGTATAAAAGTGGTTTTCCACTTTAAAAGCAAAAAAAAATAAAATTGCCAAATATCTTCTGTCCTGTCTGATAAAAACAAAGTGTATTTGTAGAAGCTGCACAATGTCTATGCATTCCCTTAAAGCACATCACTGAAATATATTTTCATCATTTCATTATGATGCCTTAAAAATTGTTGAAAAGAATTTTGTAATTCTTGTCTGAATGATTTTTGTAAAATGTTTGTATTTAACATTTGTAGATTTTTCTTTTTTGGAGTCCCGAGTTGGATTTTTGTACACAGTTTGAACAATCAATCAGAGTAATGACTATTACATTTCACTGTAATGTAATGTTTCTCCTTTTATCTTCAGTTAAACTGGAACATGGTACTTAATGGTAGTTGAGTATAAACATGTTGAATTTAAAGTATATACTCTTAATTGTTGACTGGAAAAAAATCACACTGTGACTGTTCTTCACATAATAGAGCATTTTTCTATTGCATATAAATTTAGCATCAATAAAAGGTAAACCAATTTAAGTTAACTTGGTCTTTGTCTATTGTCTTTGTAATTATTACACAATGTGTATCAGCTACTTTTACTTTTGTTTTTGCACATTGGCGTGGGATGTTCGGTTTCCTCAGAGTTTTTGTACAGTTCCCTTTAACAGAAGGAGTCAGATGTGACTGGAGTTCTGCCCAGAAAACATATTTTCCTTGTAATGGTAGATTTCACTGGAAGGCTCTTTTGTATGAAGGAGTCAATAAATCTTTCACCAAGATCAAACTCACTCTGTGATAACACATTCTACTGTTGTTCAAAAATGTATTTAAGAATGCAAGTTAACTTACAATGTGATAGTTTGTCAGTATTGTGTTGATAAATTATTTCTTTTGAACCCAAAACACGTTTCTAAAAAATAGATTATTGCATGTTTAATCCTGTAATTTATTCATACACACCAGCCTATAGCAGTCTTAATGAGTATGAACTGGTGACTTGTTTTATGAACAATGTGTGTGAATTCTTTCCACTCCGTAGATTTCACTGGAAGGCAATTTAGCCTTCCAGTGTGAAAAGATGCTTGTTGGAGGAAGTCAATCAATCTTTTGATCAGATAAAAGTTCATGTGTGATAAGATAACACATTCTACTGTGGTTAAAAATGTATTTAAGAATGCAAGAATAGAATAGAATTCTTTATTGTCATTGCACAAAAATACAACGAAATTGGATGGCAGTCCTCTTGGTGCTTATAAAAAAAATGAATAAATAAAAGCAAATAGAGTTCTAACATAGTACAAGACAAAATAAAACATACATGTCCAGCTATTCACAGACATTCACAGACAGCCCCCCTCTCTACCCTCCCATTTTCCCACATACATTCTGTAGTGCATGTTTTTACTGTAATCCGACTATTAACAGCTCGTGCCGGCTGTAGTACGGGTGCCCGCGACTAGATAAACTGTGTAGACACTGTGGAGAAAGGCTTCAGGGATGCAAATCCCAAGTTAACTTACAGTGTGATAGTTTGTCAGTATTGTGTTGATAAATTATTTATTTCGAACTAAAACACGTTTCTAAAAAATAGATTATTGCAGGTTTAATCCTGTTATTTATTCATACACACCAGCCTATAGCAGTCTAAATGAGTATGAACTGGTGACTTGTTTTATGAACAATGTGTGTGAATTCTTTCCACTCAGTAGATTTCACTGGAAGGCAATTTAGCTCCGTTTGAAAAGATGCCTATTGAAGGAAGTCAATCAATCTTTTGATCAGATAAAAGTTCATGTATGATAACACATTCAACTGTGGTTAAAAAATGTATTTAAGAATGCAAGTAAACTTACAATGTGATGGTTCGTCAGTATTATATTGACAAGTTATTACTTTCGAACCAAAACAAGCTTCTAAAAATCAGTTATTGCAGGTTTAATCCTGTAATTTATTCATACACACCAGCCTATAGCAGTCTAAATGAGTATGAACATGTGACTTATTTTATGAACAATGTGTGTGAATTCTTTCCACTCAATAGATTTCACTAGAAGGTCGCTTGGCTTCGTTTGAAAGATGCTTGTTGAAGGAAGTCAATCAATCTTTTGATCAGATAAAAGTTCATGTGTGATAAGATAACACATTCTACTGTGGTTAAAAAATGTATTTAAGAATGCAAGTTAACTTACAATGTGATGGTTCGTAAGTATTATATTGACAAGTTATTACTTTCGAACCAAAACAAGCTTCTAAAAATCAGTTATTGCAGGTTTAATACTTTTAATTTATTCATACACACCAGTCTATAGCAGTCTAAACGAGTATGAACATGTTACTTGTATTCAATTCAATTCAAACAACTTTATTAATCCCACAAGGGGCAATTCATTTTGAGCAGCAGGTCGTTGTGGTTCATATGGCCCACATGGCCAGCAACAAATAGTCAATACATAAATAGTCGACACAACACACATCAGACAACATGTAGCTTAGAATAGACACATTAACAATGTGTGTGAATTCTTTCCACTCAGCAGATTTCACTGGAAGGCGGTTTGGCTTCGTTTTAAAGATGCTTGTTGGAGGAAGTCAATATTATTTTGATCAGATAAAAGTTCATGTGTGATAAGATAACACATTCTACTGTGGTTAAAAAAAGTATTTAAGAATGCAAGTTAACTTACAATGTGATGGTTCGTCAGTATTGTGTTCAGAAAATGTTTCTTAAAAAAATCATTTTTGCAGGTTTAATACTTTTAATTTATTCGTACACACTCACCTATAGCAGCCTAACTCTAAATGAGCACAAACACATGGCTCTTTGTATGAACAATACAGTGTGTGATAGTGATAGTCAACAATGAATCACATTCACATTTGATAAATACTTAAAATGCTACCATTCCCACATCTGAAGGAGCAAATATGACGAGATAATAGAGATGGATCATGTTTTTGTTTTGGCTGCGGGCCGATATTTCTCTGGAACTGCAGGATTGTTATTGAAGCATGAGTGTGTTGCAGAATGAGCCTTTCAATGCCAGATACAGGAGCTCACTAAGCATATAATGGTTGTTATCATTGCGCCTTCAAAATACATGACAATGATTCTATGTGTGTGTCCTGTTTCCAACATCATCTGATTACAGCTTTGCCTTTTTTAAACATCTCAAACACTAGTTTTGAGCAGATAAGTTCTTGTGGCCCAGCAGACATTTTAACATGTTGTAGCAGGAAAAGCACAGGTGTAACTACAGGTACAACTCAATACATTAGAATATCAGTAGTTAAAGTCAAATAGCCCCAACCAAGTACTGAGTGCATATAGATGGACAGACTTTTCAGAGGCCAACATTTCCAAATTAAACATACTTTTTAAAATTGGTCTTTTGTAATATTAACATTTTTTTGAGACACTGAATTTTAGGTCTCCATTAGATAGATAGATAGATAGATAGATAGATAGATAGATAGATAGATAGATAGATAGATAGATAGATAGATAGATAGATAGATTACTTTATTCATCCCCGAAGGGAAATTCGGTTGTCACAGCAGTCCGGTATTCAAGTACAATAAAATACAATAGAATAAAATACTGAGGTAGCATAAATAAAAACAACAATAGAAAAAAACACAGAATAGAAAAAGGACACTTAAGAAGTTAAAAAAGAACATCAGTTGGTAGGATGGTTGGCAA